>NW_027196485.1:0-2500 GCF_038502225.1 Cherax quadricarinatus
TCCTGAGTGTTAGTGGACTGGTGTGAGTCACATCCTGGGTGTTAGTGAGCTGGTGTGGGTCACATCGTGGGTGCTAGTGGACTGGTGTGAGTCACAACCTGGGTGTTAGTGAGCTGGTGTGGGTCGTATCCTGGGTGTTAGTGAACTGGTGTGGGTCACATCCTGGGTGTTAGTTGACTGGTGTGGGTCACATCGTGGGTGTTAGTGGACTGGTGTGAGTCGCATACTGGGACAAAACTGACCTGGAGTTTACCTGGAGAGAGTTTCGGGGGTCAACGCCCCCGCGGCCCGGTCTGTGACCAGGCCTCCTGGTGGATCAGCGCCTGATCAACCAGGCTGTTGCTGCTGGCTGCACGCAAACCAACGTACGAGCCACAGCCCGGCTGATCAGGAACTGCCTTTAGGTGCTTGTCCAGTGCCAGCTTGAAGACTGCCAGGGGTCTGTTGGTAATCCCCCTTATGTGTGCTGGGAGGCAGTTGAACAGTCTCGGTCCCCTGACACTTATTGTATGGTCTCTTAACGTGCTAGTGACACCCCTGCTTTTCATTGGGGGGATGGTGCATCGTCTGCCAAGTCTTTTGCTTTCGTAGTGAGTGATTTTCGTGTGCAAGTTCGGTACTAGTCCCTCTAGGATTTTCCAGGTGTATATAATCATGTATCTCTCCCTCCTGCGTTCCAGGGAATACAGGTTTAGAAACCTCAAGCGCTCCCAGTAATTGAGGTGTTTTATCTCCGTTATGCGCGCCGTGAAAGTTCTCTGTACATTTTCTAGGTCGGCAATTTCACCTGCCTTGAAAGGTGCTGTTAGAGTGCAGCAATATTCCAGCCTAGATAGAACAAGTGACCTGAAGAGTGTCATCATGGGCTTGGCCTCCCTAGTTTTGAAGGTTCTCATTATCCATCCTGTCATTTTTCTAGCAGATGCGATTGATACAATGTTATGGTCCTTGAAGGTGAGATCCTCCGACATAATCACTCCCAGGTCTTTGACGTTGGTGTTTCGCTCTATTTTGTGGCCAGAATTTGTTTTGTACTCTGATGAAGATTTAATTTCCTCATGTTTACCATATCTGAGTAATTGAAATTTCTCATCGTTGAACTTCATATTGTTTTCTGCAGCCCACTGAAAGATTTGGTTGATGTCCGCCTGGAGCCTTGCAGTGTCTGCAATGGAAGACACTGTCATGCAGATTCGGGTGTCATCTGCAAAGGAAGACACGGTGCTGTGGCTGACATCCTTGTCTATGTCAGATATGAGGATGAGGAACAAGATGGGAGCTAGTACTGTGCCTTGTGGAACAGAGCTTTTCACCGTAGCTGCCTCGGACTTTACTCTGTTGACGACTACTCTCTGTGTTCTGTTAGTGAGGAAATTATAGATCCATCGACCGACTTTTCCTGTTATTCCTTTAGCGCGCATTTTGTGCGCTATTACGCCATGGTCACACTTGTCGAAGGCTTTTGCAAAGTCTGTATATATTACATCTGCATTCTTTTTGTCTTCTAGTGCATTTAGGACCTTGTCGTAGTGATCCAGTAGTTGAGACAGACAGGAGCGACCTGTTCTAAACCCATGTTGCCCTGGGTTGTGTAACTGATGGGTTTCTAGATGGGTGGTGATCTTGCTTCTTAGGACCCTTTCAAAGATTTTTATGATATGGGATGTTAGTGCTATTGGTCTGTAGTTCTTTGCTGTTGCTTTACTGCCCCCTTTGTGGAGTGGGGCTATGTCTGTTGTTTTTAGTAACTGAGGGACGACCCCCGTGTCCATGCTCCCTCTCCATAGGATGGAAAAGGCTCGTGATAGGGGCTTCTTGCAGTTCTTGATGAACACAGAGTTCCATGAGTCTTGCCCTGGGGCAGAGTGCATGGGCATGTCATTTATCGCCTGTTCGAAGTCATTTGGCGTCAGGATAACATCGGATAGGCTTGTGTTAATCAAATTTTGTGGCTCTCTCATAAAAAATTCATTTTGATCTTCGACTCTCAGTCTGGTTAGCGGCTTGCTAAAAACTGAGTCATATTGGGACTTGAGTAGCTCACTCATTTCCTTGCTGTCATCTGTGTAGGACCCATCTTGTTTAAGTAGGGGCCCAATACTGGACGTTGTTCTCGATTTTGATTTGGCATAGGAGAAGAAATACTTTGGGTTTCTTTCGATTTCATTTATGGCTTTTAGTTCTTCCCGCGATTCCTGACTCCTAAAGGATTCTTTTAGCTTAAGTTCGATGCTTGCTATTTCTCTGACCAGTGTCTCCCTGCGCATTTCTGATATATTGACCTCTTTTAGCCGCTCTGTTATTCTTTTCCGTCGCCTGTAAAGGGAGCGCCTGTCTCTTTCTATTTTACATCTACTCCTCCTTTTTCTTAGAGGAATAAGCCTTGTGCATACATCGAGTGCCACCGAGTTAATCTGTTCTAGGCATAAGTTTGGGTCTGTGTTGCTTAGTATATCTTCCCAGCTTATATCGGTTAGGACTTGGTTTACTTGGTCCCACT
>NW_027196485.1:7500-20000 GCF_038502225.1 Cherax quadricarinatus
GCTAAAATAACATGAATAACAGGAAAAGTGGATAGATGGATCTATAATTTCCTAACAAAATGTAATAGTAAGCAGAGTAAAGTCTGAGGCAGTTACAGTGAAAAGCTGTGTTCCACAAGGCATAGTACTGGCTCCATCCTGTTGCTCATCCTCATATCTGACATAGACAGGGATATTAGCCACAGCGCTGTGTCTTCTTTTGCAGATGACACCGGAATTGCCATGACAGTGTCCTCCATAGTAGACACTGCAAGACTCCAGGCGGACATTGTAGACATTGCAAGACTCCAGGTGGACATTGTAGACACTGCAAGACTCCAGGCGGACATTGTAGACACTGCAAGACTCTAGGCAGACATTGTAGACACTGAAAGACTCCAGGCGGACATTGTAGACATTGCAAGACTCCAGGTGGACATTGTAGACACTGCAAGACTCCAGGTGGACATTGTAGACACTGCAAGACTCCAAGCGGATATTGTAAACACTGCAAGACTCCAGACGGACATTGCAGACACTGCAAGACTCCAGGCGGACATTGTAGACACTGAAAGAATCCAGTTGGACATTGTAGACACTGCAAGACTCCAGGCAGACATTGCATACACTGAAAGACTCAAGGCGGACATTGCAGACACTGGAAGACTCCAGGTGGACATTGTAGACACTGCAAGACTCCAGACGGACATTGTAGACATTGCAAGACTCCAGGTGGACATTGTAGACACTGCAAGACTCCAGACGGACATTGTAGACATTGCAAGACTCCAGGCGGACATTGTAGACAATGCAACACTCCAGGCGGACATTGCAGACACTACAAGACTCCAGATGGACATTGTAGACACTGCAAGACTCCACGCGGACATTGCAGACACTGCAAGACTCCAGATGGACATTGTAGACACTGCAAGACTCCTGGTGGATATTGCAGACACTGCAAGACTCCACGCGGACATTGCAGACACTGCAAGACTCCAGTTGGACATTGTAGACACTGCAAGACTCCAGGAGGACATTGTAGACACTGAAAGACTCCAGGTGGACATTGTAGACACTGCAGGACTCCAGGCGGACATTGTAGACACTGCAAGACTCCAGATGGACATTGTAGACACTGCAAGACTCCAGTTGGACATTGTAGACACTGCAAGACTCCAGATGGACATTGTAGACACTGCAAAACTCCAGTTGGACATTGTAGACACTGTAAGACTCCAGGCGGACATTATAGACACTGCAAGACTCCAGATGGACATTGTAGACACTGCAAGAATCCAGGCGGACATTGTAGACACTGCAAGACTCCAGGCGGACATTGTAGACACTGCAAGACTCCAGGAGGACATTGTAGAGACTGCAAGACTCCAGGAGGACATTGTAGAGACTGCAAGAATCCAGGCGGACATTGTAGACACTGCAAGACTCCAGGCGGACATTGTAGACACTGCAAGACTCCAGGAGGACATTGTAGAGACTGCAAGACTCCAGGCGGACATTGTAGACACTGCAAGACTCCAGGCGGACATTGTAGACACTGCAAGACTCCAGGCGGACATTGTAGACACTGCAAGACTCCAGGCGGACATTGTAGACACTGCAAGAATCCAGGCGGACATTGTAGACACTGCAAGACTCCAGGCGGACATTGTAGACACTGCAAGACTCCAGGCGGACATTGTAGACACTGCAAGACTCCAGGCGGACATTGTAGACACAGCAAGAATACAGGCGGACAGTGTAGACACTGCAAGATTCCAGGCGGACATTGTAGACACTGAAAGACACCAGGCGAACTTTGTAGACACTATAAGACTCCAGGCGGACATTGTAGACATTGCAAGACTCCAGGCGGACATTGTAGACACTGCAAGACTCCATGCGGACATTGTAGACACGGCAAGACTCCAGGCGGACATTGTAGACACTGTAAGACTCCAGGCGGACATTGTAGACACGGCAAGACTCCAGGCGGACATTGTAGACACTGCAAGACTCCAGGCGGACATTGCAGACACTGCAAGATTCCAGTCGGACATGGTAGACACTGTAAGATGCCAGGCGGACATTGTAGACATTGCAAGACTCCAGGCGGACATTGTAGAGACTGCAAGAATCCAGGCGGACATTGTAGACATTGCAAGACTCCAGGCGGACATTGTAGAGACTGCAAGAATCCAGGCGGACATTGTAGACATTGCAAGACTCCAGGCGGACATTGTAGACATTGCAAGTCTCCAGGCGGACATTGTAGACACAGCAAGAATCCAGGTGTACATTGTAGACACTGTAAGACTCCAGGCGGACATTGTAGACACTGCAAGACTCCAGGCGGACATTGCAGACACTTCAACACTCCATGTGGACATTGTAGACACTGCAAGATTCCAGGCGGACATTGTAGACACTGCAAGACTCCATGCGGACATTGTAGACACTGTAAGACTCCAGGTGGACATTTTAGACACTGAAAGACACCAGGCGGACTTTGTAGACACTATAAGACTCCAGGCGGACATTGTAGACATTGCAAGACTCCAGGCGGACATTGTAGACACTGCAAGACTCCAGGCGGACATTGTAGACACTGAAAGACTCCAGGCGGACATTGTAGACATTGCTAGATCCCTGGCGGACATTGTAGACACAGCAAGAATCCAGGCGGACATTGTAGACACTACAAGACTCCAGGCGGACATTGTAGACACTGAAAGAATCCAGGCGGACATTGTAGACATTGCAAGACTCCAGGCGGACTTTGTAGACTCAGCAAGAATCCAGGCCGACATTGTAGACACTGCAAGACAACAGACGGACATTGTAGACACTGCAAGACTCCAGGCGGACATTGTAGACATTGCAAGACTCCAAGTGGACATTCTAGACACTACAAGAGTGAAGGTGGACATTGTAGACACTGTAAGACTCCAGGCGGACATTGTAGACATTGCTAGACTCCAGGAGGACATTGTAGACACAGCAAGATTCCAGGCGGACATTGTAGACATTGCAAGACTCCAGGCGGACATTGTAGACACTGAAAGACTCCAGGTGGACATTGCAGACACTGCAAGACTCCAGGTGGACATTGTAGACACTGCAAGTCTCCAAGCGGACGTTGTAGACATTGCAAGAGTCCAGGCGGACATTGTAGACATTGCAAAACTCCAGGTGGACATTGTAGACACTGCAAGACTCAAGGCGGACATTTCAGACATTGCAAGATTCCAGGCAGACATTGTGGACGTTGCAAGACTCCAGGTGGACATTGTAGACACTGCAAGACTCCAGCAAGACATTGTAGACACTGCAAGATTCCAGGCGGACATTGAAGACACTGAAAGACTCCAGGCGGACATTGTAGACATTGCAAGACTCAAGGAGGACATTGTAGACACTGCAAGACTCCAGGTGGACATAGTAGACACTGCAAGACTCCAGGTGGACATTGTAGACACGGCAAGACTCCAGGTGGACATTGTACAGACTGCAAGACTCCAGGCGGACATTGTAGACACTGTAGGCCTCCAGGTGGATATTGTAGACACAGTAGGACTCCAGGCAGACATTGTACACACTGCAAGACACAAGGCGGACATTGGAAACACGGCAAGACTCCACATGGACATTGTAGACACTGCAAGACTCCAGGTGGACATTGTAGACTCTGCAAGACTCCATGTGGACGTTGTAGACGCTGCAAGACTCCAAGTGGACATTGTAGACACTGCAAGACTCCAGGTGGACATTGTAGACATTGCAAGACTCCAGGTGGACATTGTAGACACGGCAAGACTCCAGGTGGACATTGTACAGACTGCAAGACTCCAGGCGGACATTGCAGACACTGTAGGACTCCAGGTGGATATTGTAGACACAGTAGGACTCCAGGCGGATATTGTACACACTGCAAGACTCAAGGCGGACATTGGAAACACGGCAAGACTCCACATGGACATTGTAGACACTGCAAGACTCCAGGTGGACATTGTAGACACTGCAAAATTCCAGGTGGACATTGTAGACATTGCAAGACTCCTGGCGGACATTGTAGACATTGCAAGACCCCAGGTGGACATTGTAGACATTGCAAGACTCCACGTGGACATTGTAGACATTGCAAGACTCCAGGCGGACGTTGTAGACATTGCAAGAGTCCAGGCGGACATTGTAGACATTGAAAGACTCCATCCGGACATTGTAGACATTGCAATACTCCAGGTGGACATTGTAGACACTGCAAGACTCCAGGTGGACATTGTAGACACTGTAAGACTCCAGGTGGATATTGCAGACACTGCAAGACTCCAGGTGGACATTGTAGACACTGCAAGTCTCCAAACGGACGTTGTAGACATTGCAAGAGTCCAGGCGGACATTGTAGTCATTGCAAGAGTCCAGGTGGACATTGCAGACACCGCAAGACTCCAGGCGGACATTGCAGACATTGCAAGATTCCAGACAGACATTGTGGACATTGCAAGAGTCAACTATGGGCACCTTACTGACAAAGAGAATGAAATGTGCTTGATTTTAAATAATTATTTTCTCTCAGTTTTTACACAGGAAGACACTAACAATATTCCAGTAATTAATTTTTACAGTGGGCTAGAAGAAGATAAATTATGTAACATCACAGTCACTAGTGAGATGGTTGTGAAGCAGATAGACAGACTGAAGCAAAATAAGTCGCCGGGTCCTGATGAGGTTTTTTCAAGGGTTCTTAAGGAATGCAAAATGGAACTCTGTGAACCATTAACTAATATTTTTAATTTATCTCTTCATACAGGTGTAGTGTCTGATATGTGGAAGATGGCTAATGTAACTCCTATTTTTAAAACAGGGGGCAAGTCGTTACCGTCAAATTACCGCCCAATAAGCCTGACCTCAATTGTAGGCAAATTACTAGTGTCAATTATAGCTGAGATTATAAGAAGCCATCTCGATAAGCATAGCTTGATTAATGATACTCAGCATGGATTCACAAGAGGCCGTTCTTGTCTAACTAATTTATTAACTTTCTTCAGTAAAGTTTTTGAGGCTGTTGACCACGATAAAGAATTTGATATTATTTACTTAGATTTTAGTAAGGCTTTTGATAGAGTTCCGCACCATAGACTGTTAAAGAAAGTAGCAGCTCATGGCATTGGGGGAAGGGTGCTCTCGTGGATCGAGTCATGGCTCACAGACAGGAAGCAGAGAGTGTCCATAAATGGGGTTAAATCCGAGTGGGGATCTGTAACAAGTGGCGTTCCACAGGGATCAGTCTTGGGCCCGTTGTTGTTTATAATATATATCAATGATCTTGATGAGGGAATTACTAGTGATATGAGCAAATTCGCCGATGACACAAAGATAGGTAGGGTAATTGATTCAAACGTAGATGTTATGGAACTTCAGGAGGATTTAAACAAACTCTATTCTTGGTCAGAAAAGTGGCAGATGCAGTTCAATGTAGATAAATGCAAGGTTCTGAAGCTCGGGAGTGTCCATAACCCTAGCACTTATAAGTTAAATGATGTAGAACTTAGCCATACAGATTGCGAAAAGGACTTGGGGGTTATGGTGAGCAGCAACCTTAAACCAAGACAGCAATGCCTAAGCGTACGTAATAAGGCAAATAGATTACTGGGATTTATATCAAGAAGTGTAAGCAACAGAAGTCCAGAGGTCATACTGCAGCTTTATACATCATTAGTAAGGCCTCACCTAGATTATGCAGCTCAGTTCTGGTCTCCATATTACAGAATGGACATAAATTCGTTAGAAAACATTCAGCGTAGGATGACTAAATTAATACATAGCATTAGAAATCTTCCTTATGAAGAAAGATTGAAGACTCTTAAGTTAAATTCACTTGTTAGACGAAGAATGAGGGGAGACCTGATCGAAGTGTATAAGTGGAAGATAGGTATTAATAAAGGGGATATTAATAAGGTCTTGAGGATATCTCTCCAAGAGAGAACCCGCAGTAATGGATTTAAATTAGATAAGTTTAGATTTAGAAAGGACATAGGAAAGTATTGGTTTGGAAATAGGGTAGTTGATGAGTGGAACAGTCTACCTAGTTGGGTTATTGAGGCTAGGACTTTGGGTAGTTTCAAATTTAGGTTGGATAAGTACATGAGTGGGAGGGGTTGGATTTGAGAGGGACTTTCACATCAGAGCTTATTTCTTGGGTGGCATTGAAAATTGGGTTGGTCAAATGTTTGTTAGTGGGATGAATTGTAAAGGACCTGCCTAGTATGGGCCAGCAGGCCTCCTGCAGTGTTCCTCCTTTCTTATGTTCTTATGTTCTTATGTTCTTATGTTCTTATGTTCTTATGTTCTTATGTTCTTATGTAAAATCTCATGGTAACCACACGTAATGCAGCACCATTAATTTTGTTATAAAAAACAGCTACTTATAAGGGTTCAACCACTCACTGTGTGTGTGTGTGTGTGTGTGTGTGTGTGTGTGTGTGTGTGTGTGTGTGTGTGTGTGTGTGTGTGTGTGTGTGTGTACTCACCTATTTGTACTCACCTATTTGTGGTTGCAGGGGTCGAGTCTTAGCTCCTGGCCCCGCCTCTTCACCGGTTGTTACTAGGCCCTCTCTCTCCCCGCTCCATGAGCTTTATCAAACCTCGTCTTAAAACTGTGTATGGTTCCTGCCTCCACTACGTCATTTTCTAGGCTATTCCACTGCCTTACAACTCTATGACTGAAGAAATACTTCCTACTATCTCTCTGACTCATTTGTGTCTTCAACTTCCAATTGTGGCCTCTTGTTTCTGTGTCCCCTCCCTGGAACATCCTGTCTTTGTCCACCTTGTCTATTCCACGCAGTATTTTATATGTCGTTATCATGTCTCCCCTGACCCTCCTGTCCTCCAGTGTCGTCAGGCCGATTTCCCTTAATCTTTCTTCATAGGACATTCCCCTTAGCTCTGGAACTAACCTTGTCGCAAACCTTTGTACTTTCTCTAGTTTCTTGACGTGCTTTATCAAGTGCGGGTTCCAAACAGGTGCTGCATACTCCAGTATGGGCCTGACATACACGGTGTACAGTGTCTTGAATGATTCCTTACTAAGGTATCGGAATGCTGTTCTCAGGTTTGCCAGGCGCCCATATGCTGCAGCAGTTATCTGATTGATGTGTGCTTCCGGAGACATGCTCGGTGTTATACTCACCCCAAGATCTTTCTCCTTGAGTGAGGTTTGCAGTCTTTGGCCACCTAGCCTATACTCTGTCTGTGGTCTTCTGTGCCCTTCCCCTATCTTCATGACTTTGCATTTGGCAGGATTAAATTCGAGAAGCCATTTGTTGGACCAGGTGTCCAGTCTGTCCAGGTCTCTTTGAAGTCCTGCCTGGTCCTCATCAGATTTAATTCTCCTCATTAACTTCACATCATCTGCAAACAGGGACACTTCTGAGTCTAATCCTTCCGTCATGTCGTTCACATATACCAAAAATAGCACTGGTCCTAGGACCGACCCCTGTGGGACCCCGCTCGTCACAGGTGCCCACTGTGGTACATCATTACGTACCATGACTCGTTGTTGCCTCCCTGTCAGGTATTCTCTGATCCATTGCAGTGCCCTTCCTGTTATATGCGCCTGATGCTCTAGCTTCTGCACTAATCTCTTGTGAGGAACTGTGTCAAAGGCCTTCTTGCAGTCCAAGAAGATGCAATCAACCCACCCCTCTCTCTCTTGTCTTACTTCTGTTATTTTATCATAAAACTCCAGAAGGTTTGTGACACAGGATTTGCCTTCCGTGAATCCGTGCTGGTTGGCATTTATACTCCTGTTCCGTTCCAGGTGCTCCACCACTCTCCTCCTGATAATCTTCTCCATAATTTTGCATACTATACACGTCAATGACACAGGTCTATAGTTTAGTGCCTCTTTTCTGTCTCCTTTTTTAAAAATGGGAACTACATTTGCCGTCTTCCATACCTCAGGTAGTTGCCCAGTTTCCAGGGATGTGTTGAAGATTGTGGTAAGTGGCACGCACAACATATCTGCTCCCTCTCTAAGGACCCACGGGGAGATGTTGTCCGGTCCCATTGCCTTTGAGGTATCGATGTCCCTTAGCAGTTTCTTCACCTCCTCCTCATCTGTATGTATGTCGTCCAACACTTGTTGGTGTATTCCTTGCTGGTGTCCCCATCTGGTCTGTCCCCCCAGAGTCCTTCCTGTCTCTACTGTAAATACTTCCTTAAATCTCGTGTTGAGCTCCTCACATACCTCTTGATCGTTTCTTGTGAGTTCTCCACCTTCTTTCCTCAGCCTTATCACCTGGTCCTTGACTGTTGTCTTCCTCCTAATGTGGCTATACAGCAGTTTCGGGTCAGATTTGACTTTCGATGCTATGTCGTTTTCATACTGTCGCTGGGCCTGCCTCCTTATCTGTGCATACTCGTTTCTGGCTCTTCTACTAATCTCCTTGTTTTCCTGGGTCCTATGCCTCCTGTACCTTTTCCATTCTCTGTTGCACTTAGTTTTTGCCTCCCTACACCTTCGGGTAAACCAAGGACTCGTTTTGGTCTTCCTATTATTTCTGTTTCCCTTGGGAACAAAACTTTCCTCTGCCTCCTTGCACTTTGTTGCCACATATTCCATCATCTCGTTTACTGATTTTCCTACCATTTCTCTGTCCCACTGAACCTCCTGCAGGAAGTTTCTCATACCTGTGTAGTCCCCCCTTTTATAGTTTGGCCTGTCCCCTTCAGTTCCTGTTACCTTCTCCACTTGTAACTCTACTATATAGTCAAAACTCAGAACCACATGATCGCTAGCTCCAAGGGGCCTCTCGTAAGTGATGTCCTCAATGTCTGAACTGCTCAGGGTGAACACAAGATCCAGTCTTGCTGGCTCATCCTCCCCACTCTCTCTGGTTGTGTCCCTGACATGTTGATGCATGAGGTTTTCAAGTACCACATCCATCATCTTGGCTCTCCATGTTTCGGGACCCCCATGTGGCTCCAGGTTTTCCCAGTCGATCTCCCTGTGGTTGAAATCGCCCATTACCAGTAACTTTGCTCTGCTCGAGTGAGCTCTTCTTGCCACCTCAGCCAGTGTGTCCACCATCACCCTGTTGTTTTCTTCGTACTCCTCTCTTGGCCTCCTGCAGTTCTGTGGTGGGTTATACATCACTCCAATGACTACTTTATGTTCTCCGGACTGAATTGTACCTACAATGTAGTCTCTTTCTCCAATCATGTCCATGCCTTCCATTTCCTCAAATCCCCATCGGTGTTTTATGAGCAGTGCAGCCCCTCCTCCCCCTCTACTCCTTCTATCTTTCCTCAGGATCTGATATCCTGTTGGGAAGATTGTGTCTGTTATTGTCTCAGCGAGTTTTGTTTCTGTGACTGCTATGATGTCTGGGGATTTTTCACTGATTCTTTCATTGCACTCCTCATGTTTATTCGTTATTCCATCCGCGTTTGTGTACCAAACCTTTAGTTTCTTTTCTATCATTGTGGTCATGCAAGAATATTGGGGTTGGGGGAGCGAGAGCCTTGGTGGGGGCCTATATGGGGCTGTGGTGTAGGTGGGGTTTGTGTTGATGGGGGTGGGGTCAGAATGCCCATAAGGGACAGCTGTTGGGGTGAGGTTTGTGATATGGGGGTTGGTGGCAGAGGGAACAGTGAGTGGGTTGTAGTATAGGTTGCTCAGTTGCGTTGGGAATGTCGCGGGTGGAGTCTTTTGGTGGGAGATTCTGTGGGGTGTGTTTGCCCTTCCTCCTGTGTCTGGGTCCTGCTCATTTTCATTGCTTCTCGTTCCTCCTTGCGTCTCTGTACCCTCTCTTTCAGTGTAGTCCTTTCTTCTTGTGTTCTGTCGCGGTCGAGGTATACTCTCTGGTACCCCTCTTTGTCCCTCAGTCTTGCTTTCTCTTGCAGAATCCTGGTTCGAACTGATTCTTCCTTGAAAGTTACTCTGACAGGCCGTATCCTTCCACTCGCAAACCACCCAATTCTCTGAAAATTTGACACCTGGGTCATATTGCCCTCCCCTATTGTTTTCATGATGCCTTCAATCATTTTTATCTCCTCCTGTTTTATTTCTTCAAAGTTGGCCCTCTTGGCTTCTTGGAGCCCGTACACAAAGACTGACCTCGCCCTTTCCTCCTCCCACTGAGTCTCCATCTGCTTCCTCTGAGGCATTTTATTTCTTTCCATTGACATGTTCTTGCCTTCAGTCCCTGTCATATCTGAAACTTCTATTCTCAGTGAACTGTCTTTCCTGACCAGCTGTCCCTTGCTACTGCAGTTGGCTGTTAGAATCTCTGCATATAGCATACCTTCATTGTCTTCGGACCTGTCGTTTGATCTTAGTGTGCTCATCGTCTTTTCCCTGGCCCCACGTGGGTCTGATAGGGCCTTCGTGTACGGCATGTCTCCGTTGTTGCTTACCATCCCCTTGTCTGCGCCTGACTTTGAATTTCCTGATGTCACATCTGAATTGTCATTTGTCTCTCTAATCTGTTTCAGGCTTTGCAGTTTCTCTTCTAAGCACTGTATCCTAGCTTCTGCTGCTAAGACCTGTACTTCCCACTTCCTGCACTCTTCAGCTATCCGCTCCTCCATTTTCTTACCAAGCTCTACTATCTTCCTTCCCCACTCTTCCTCCCTTTTTTGGAGCTCTAACTCCCAGTCTTTCCTCCCTGGTTCGTCTTCCAGATCCCTGGTTTTCCGTCCTCTAAGGCCACCCATTTTTTTTTTTTTTTTTTTTTTTCTTTTTATTACCACAGACAGAAGGCTAGAGGAGGGAGAGGGTGTGGGGGGGAGAGAGAAAGGGTAGAAAGAGGGAGAGAGAGGAGAGAGAAAGGGTAGAAAGAGGGAGAGAGAGGAGAGAGTATGGGGGTGAGGGATAAGACCAAGGGGGAGAGAGAGAAATGTGAGGGGGGAGAGAAAGGGTAGAGAGAGGGAGAAAGAGAGGGAGAGGGAGAGGGAGAGAAAGAGAGAGAGAGGGAGAAAGGAGGGCGAGGGAAAAGGCTATGAGAGAGAGAAATGGAGATGTGGAGAGAGAAGCCTATAGAGAAAGAGGAGGGTGAGAGATTGGGTTATGGGAGTGAGGGAGAGAGAGAGAGAGAGAGGGAGAGAGAGAGGAAGAGAGAGAGAGCCAGTCTATAAGCATCCTGTCGGCCAACATTAGAGGTTTCATCACTAATGTTGGAGAGCTCACACATAGTTTTGTGAACACTCGACGTCCCGACATGATAGCTGTTGTTGAAACATTTTTGGATGACAGGACTCCAGAAAATTTTGCAAGAATTGCTGGCTACACCTCATGGATGAGAAGAGACAGGCAAGGGCAAGGAGGAGGTGTTGCTGTGTGCTTCTCTAAAAGTGTTCATGCCCAGCACATTGATGTTGCCACCCCTACACATCTTGAAATGATGTTCTTCAAGCTCTGTATAAACACTAGTACCTCTGTACTAGCATGTGCAATGTACAGACCTCAGTGGCAACATGCAGACCCTATCAACTTCCTAATGGAAAATATTGACTCCCTTCTGCTACAACACAACTGTCAACATATTATAATTGTTGGTGACCTCAACCAGCACCTTATACAGAGGGACTTTGATGACCTCCTTGCAGTGTTTGACATGAGAAACTTTGTTGATTTCCCTACTCATATCTCTGGCTCCTCCCTTGACCCAGTAGTGAGTGATCTGGCAGAAGGCATAGTCACTTGTCAACCCCTCGGCTATGTTGGATCGTCTGACCACAAGGCTGTTTTTACGACACTTAAGATCCCAACAGAACGAGGTGAGGAGTCCACACGCACAACCTGGCTATGGGAAAGAGGTAATTGGCCAGCCCTTTGCTCTGAGCTCGCCACCACCGACTGGAATGCTCTTCTCCAAGGGGATGTTGACAACCAAGCGAAAGCCTTCACTGGACACATCCTTAATCTACAACAAGAACACATTCCTCACCGGCAATATGTGACGAAGCCTACAGATCAGCCTTGGTTTGGCTTTCGTTGTAGAGAGGCTGCTACTGCTAAGTACAAAGCATGGCGAAGGTATAAGAGACATCCTACCACCTATAACAGGAACTTGCACATGCAAGCCTGTAGGCATATGGGTGATGTTCAAAAGTGGGCCATTGCTAAATGGGAGGCGGACACTAAAAGAAAGTTAGCATCAGGTAGGGTAGGCTCCAAAACCTGGTGGTCCCTGGTCAAGGACAGACAAGGTTATCTGCCTGATGAACTTATTCCACCTCTAAATCGACAGGATGGGACTACCTCTACTAGTAGTCAAGAGAAAGCGGACCTCTTTGCTGAACACTTTGCTACCAAAATGCAAGTTCCTGATCCAGCAAGGGACCCTCCTTGGCTAGCTGCAAGAACTGTGTCAAAACTGTCAGTGGTGACAATAAGGCAGGAGGAGGTGCATTTCCTACTTAAATCGCTTGACCAAGAAAAGGCTGTGGGCCCAGACAAGTTGAGCCCAAGATTGTTGAGAAGATGTGCAGACCAGCTAGCAGCACCTCTAACT
>NW_027196485.1:25000-37500 GCF_038502225.1 Cherax quadricarinatus
GTGTGTGTGTGTGTATGTATGTATGTATGTGTGTGTGTGTGTGTGTGTGTGTGTGTGTGTGTGTGTGTGTGTATGCATGTATGTACTCACCTAGTTGAGGTTGCGGGGGTCGAGTGTGTGTGTGTGTATGTATGTATGTATGTGTGTGTACTCACCTAGTTGTACTCACCTAGTTGAGGTTGCGGGGGTCGAGTCCGAGCTCCTGGCCCCGCCTCTTCACTGATCGCTACTAGGTCACTCTCCCTGAGCCGTGAGCTTTATCATACCTCTGCTTAAAGCTATGTATGGATCCTGCCTCCACTACATCGCTTCCCAAACTATTCCACTTACTGACTACTCTGTGGCTGAAGAAATACTTCCTAACATCCCTGTGATTCATCTGTGTCTTTAGCTTCCAACTGTGTCCCCTTGTTACTGTGTCCAATCTCTGGAACATCCTGTCTTTGTCCACCTTGTCAATTCCTCTCAGTATTTTGTATGTCGTTATCATGTCCCCCCTATCTCTCCTGTCCTCCAGTGTCGTCAGGTTGATTTCCCTTAACCTCTCCTCGTAGGACATACCTCTTAGCTCTGGGACTAGTCTTGTTGCAAACCTTTGCACTTTCTCTAGTTTCTTTACGTGCTTGGCTAGGTGTGGGTTCCAAACTGGTGCCGCATACTCCAATATGGGCCTAACGTATACGGTGTACAGGGTCCTGAACGATTCCTTATTAAGATGTCGGAATGCTGTTCTGAGGTTTGCTAGGCGCCCATATGCTGCAGCAGTTATTTGGTTGATGTGCGCTTCAGGAGATGTGCCTGGTGTTATACTCACCCCAAGATCTTTTTCCTTGAGTGAGGTTTGTAGTCTCTGACCCCCTAGAGGCCTAGACTGTACTCCGTCTGCGGCCTTCTTTGCCCTTCCCCAATCTTCATGACTTTGCACTTGGTGGGATTGAACTCCAGGAGCCAATTGCTGGACCAGGTCTGCAGCCTGTCCAGATCCCTTTGTAGTTCTGCCTGGTCTTCGATCGAGTGTATTCTTCTCATCAACTTCACGTCATCTGCAAACAGGGACACCTCAGAGTCTATTCCTTCCGTCATGTCGTTCACAAATACCAGAAACAGCACTGGTCCTAGGACTGACCCCTGCGGGACCCCGCTGGTCACAGGTGCCCACTCTGACACCTCGCCACGTACCATGACTCGCTGCTGTCTTCCTGACAAGTATTCCCTGATCCATTGTAGTGCCTTCCCTGTTATCCCTGCTTGGTCCTCCAGTTTTTGCACCAATCTCTTGTGTGGAACTGTGTCAAACGCCTTCTTGCAGTCCAAGAAAATGCAATCCACCCACCCCTCTCTCTCTTGTCTTACTGCTGTCACCATGTCATAGAACTCCAGTAGGTTTGTGACACAGGATTTCCCGTCCCTGAAACCATGCTGGCTGCTGTTGATGAGATCATTCCTTTCTAGGTGTTCCACCACTCTTCTCCTGATAATCTTCTCCATGATTTTGCATACTATACATGTCAGTGACACTGGTCTGTAGTTTAATGCTTCATGTGTGTGTGTGTGTGTGTGTGTGTGTGTGTGTGTGTGTGTGTGTGTGTGTGTGTGTGTGTGTGTGTGTGTATGTGTGTGTGTGTCTGTGTGTCTGTGTACGTGTGTGTGTGTGTGAGTGTGTGTGTGTGTACTCACCTAGTTGTACTCACCTAGTTGAGGTTGCGGGGGTCGAGTCCGAGCTCCTTGGCCCCGCCTCTTCACTGATCGCTACTAGGCCACTCTCCCTGAGCCGTGAGCTTTATCATACCTCTGCTTAAAGCTATGTATGGATCCTGCCTCCACTACATCGCTTCCCAAACTATTCCACTTACTGACTACTCTGTGGCTGAAGAAATACTTCCTAACATCCCTGTGATTCATCTGTGTCTTCAGCTTCCAACTGTGTCCCCTTGTTACTGTGTCCAATCTCTGGAACATCCTGTCTTTGTCCACCTTGTCAATTCCTCTCAGTATTTTGTATGTCGTTATCATGTCCCCCCTATCTCTCCTGTCCTCCAGTGTCGTCAGGTTGATTTCCCTTAACCTCTCCTCGTAGGACATACCTCTTAGCTCTGGGACTAGTCTTGTTGCAAACCTTTGCACTTTCTCTAGTTTCTTCACGTGCTTGGCTAGGTGTGGGTTCCAAACTGGTGCCGCATACTCCAATATGGGCCTAACGTACACGGTGTACAGGGTCCTGAATGATTCCTTATTAAGATGTCGGAATGCTGTTCTGAGGTTTGCTAGGCGCCCATATGCTGCAGCAGTTATTTGGTTGATGTGCGCTTCAGGAGATGTGCCTGGTGGTGGTGTGTGTGTGTGTGTGTGTGTGTGTGTGTGTGTCTGTGTACGTGTGTGTGTGTGTGTGTGTGTGTGTGTGTGTGTGTGTGTGTGTGTGTGTGTATGTGTGTGTGTGAGTGTGTGTCTGTCTGTGTACGTGTGTGTGTGTGTGTGTGTGTGTGTGTGTGTGTGTGTGTGTGTGTGTGTGTGTGTGTGTGTGTGAGTGTGTGTGTGTGTGTGTGTGTGTGTGTGTGTGTGTGTGTGTATGTGTGTGTGTGTGTGTGTGTCTGTGTACGTGTGTGTGTGTGTGTGTGTGTGTGTATGTGTGTGTGAGTGTGTGTGTGTGTGTGTGTACTCGCCTAGTTGAGGTTGCGGGGGTCGAGTCCGTGTGTGTGTGTGTGTGTGAGTGTGTGTGTGTGTGAGTGTGTGTGTGTGTGTGTGTGTGTGTGTGAGTGTGTGAGTGTGTGTGTGTGTGTGAGTGTGTGTGTGTGTATGTGAGAAAAAAGATAGAGATTGATTTTTTACAACAATGTTGACAATGTCAGCATCACTGTAGCACTGTAGCATCACTGTAGCACTGTAGCATCACTGCTACAAAACTCTTTTACGAAAAAACAAATTTGTGAATCACATGTTTTGATGGAAACTGTATATATAAAAAAAAATTGTACAATATAAGCACATAACTGGAAATACAAATGTATCTGGCTCAGACACGATTACTACTTAATTAATTATAAACTTGTAAGTCCAGAATATGTTGTTCTACTCCCTATTGGATATTTGTCAATGTATTTTGTTTTAAAATAAAGTTTAGGTGGAATATAGGATATAGGGGATGGTAGGAGACAACAATGTTCAAACAGCTCGGGGGAGAACCTTGAGTTTTCTTTAAAGTAAGTTTATTCTTTTCTTTGAGGATGAGGGTCTCCAGCACAGTTGCAGAGGTGGTACCTCGCTATATGTATAGCTGGGTGTGACACCCACCCAGCCAGCAGCAAGTGATACACACGAACTGCGCCATTCTGAGAAAACTTCCCTTTACTCCTTCAGTTGGAGCCTTGCAACATTGCATAGCTCCTGATGACGCACTTAAAAGTGTGAAAGTACTTGAGCTAAAGATTTCAAACCCTTTGTGGCTTGTCTTGCGCATATATGTATATATATATGTATATATATATATATATATATATATATATATATATATATATATATATATATATATATATATATATATATATATATATATATATATATATATATATATATATATATATATATATACATATTTATATATAGTGTAACCACAACGAAAAATAGTGCTTTCGTTATTTCTCACATTATCAAGGAACAATAAAAATAAGAAGACTTATAAAGCCAAGATGTGACATACTGAGCTTCACATAAAACTTCACTCACTAAACGTGGGAATTTCTCTCCATTGTTGTGATTTACGTGTCAGCAGAAAAGGAATTTTGTCTTCACGGTTTATAATTTCACAAATTCTATTAATTTTAAATGAATTTAATTTATAGTGTTGGGTTTGTAGTCATATCGCAATCTATTATAATTCTGTCAACCAGGGATTTGCTGATACAAGTTTCTTGGCCTTTTGAAAATCAGTAATGTAGTTCATATATATAACATGAATAAAGAAAGCATTAGACTCGCCCAGTTCTGATAATAATTTTAATAATAATAATAATAATAATAATAATAATAATAATTTTCTTTACTACAAGTACATGAACAAGGTATACAGGCCTAGCTGACATCAGTGACAAACTACTATGCTGAGCATTTCCCGTAAATTAGGTCAGTTTTGCACACACACATACACACACACACACACACACACACATACACACACACACACACTAACACACACACACACATACACACACATACACAGTAACACAGTGTGAGGAAAAGTTTTTCAGCTCGTCCCATAGAATTTCCACCTTTTGAAACATTACATACTTATATTCATGCAGAGAGAGAGATTGGTACTTATAGTCACTGTGTTTAAGTCACACACAAACACACACACACACACACACACACACAGTAAGACAGACATAGGAAAAAGTTTGTTTTCTGTTTGTCCCATAGAAATTCCACCATTTGAAACTTTACATACGTGCATACATGCAGAGAGAGCAGTGTACATATACTCATTGAGTATAAGTCACACACACACACACACACACACTGTGGAGAAATTTTCTCCAGGAGGGGGGTATCAGCCCCCTTCAGCCCTTTTAGCCCTGAGGGGCCAAGCCCTCTCAGCCCTGAGGGGCCACTCAGAAGGGGCGAGCGTCTTGTTTACTGCTAGAGTGAGTAATTGATCACAGATGCTATGCCACGTGTCAAGTGACCTCTGCTCCTTGCAGCGGTGTTGCAAAGTGTATTTTTATAAGAGACAGTACATCTCTTACTTAGCAGGACAATTAAGGAAAATCCTGCTCCCACTTTATTACCATAGTAAAAATAGTGTACATTGTTGTCTATGATTAAGGCAGCAAGAAACAAACATTCTGCTTTGCTTCATCGAGGAGGTGACAAGGATGCAAGGTACTAGGTCAGCGTTTTTTTTTTTGTGCTGGGGGCAGTGACGGCATGGAGAGCTGTGGCGTCTGGCAGACTATCTTTGACTCTACTACGAGTGACACTGACGCCAGGATACTGATCTGTGCGTTAGTGTGAACAAAGTGTCTCTAACACAAACACTTAGAGAAGTGTGATCAGCTTCTCTTGTGATACATTGTGAACAATAAAGACAAATCTTGTGGAACATAGTGTACCAGTGTGCGTTTCCTAGACAATGGAAGACGTGGACATCCAAGGACACTTCAGCTTCTATCAAGTCACCGATATCTGTCGAAGGTGTTGAGAACACCATAGCTCACGTTACAAAGAGCAAGGTATGTTACGAATTTCTTGCAGATCGGGGGATTGCGCAATTCTTGAGTCACAAGGAGTTTGTAATCAACCTATAATCGGCAGTAAGGTGTGGACTTTTGAGTCCAAACAAGTAGGTATTTCGTCAGCCATCATCGAATGAAATATGCTGACATAACACCTCCTAGGGGTAATTCATACTTACAAATTGTATCTCTTGACAGCCCACTGTTGTGATGGTTTCGACAGCTTCTAGACCTCGTCTGCACGGGCGGCTGTGTAGATGATTTGCTGTCATTTATCAGCTAAGTGTTCATTATATATTATAATAAACACAGCAGGTAAGGCCAAAAATTCTCAATAGAGTTTTGGTCGTGCTCGAACCGGATAAAGACCACACTGTGGTCCAAATATGTTGTACTACAGTGTACAAATAACCTATGAGCCAAGGTCCTTCGAAAAGAGATGTAAAACTAGTGTTTTACAATATAAATCAGTATAAATGAGTCCCTCCAGACTCAATCACAGAGAATGGGCAGCCAAAAGAAAACGGGCGCTCACCCAACGTTCACCCAACGAAAACGGGAGCTGGGTGACTCACCCAACAAGAAGACGGGGGATGGTATCCTGCACCCTCCATCAACTGCTCCAATCTCGAAAACGCTGATTAAGAACAACACCAAGTGATGTTGTTTGTCTGAGTGTATATATACACATAGTGTTTATAATGTTTATAGACAGAAATTAAGAGACAAGATTGTGTTAAAGTCTGTTTCTTATAGATCTACCTGTTATATTAAAGGAACTTATATATAAAGTGTAAGCTTTCAAATATACATTAACATTGAAATTTATATATGTGTAAGTAATATTCATGTGTGATTTACAGTTATACAGTGACATTTATAGTGTATAGTGAATTAAGTGTATAACATCGTTATTTACGATTAATTATCCTGGCAGGCTGACACAGCAAACTCTAAGCCATAAACACCAGCCACATGTACGGTGTACCCTTCATGGTCATTGACCCTGAGGTTAAGCTTAGTGGGTCAGTAGTGTCTGACTCGATTATTGCTGACTTAAGCATAACAAAAACTCAGCTGTTTATAGCAGTACAGTGTTTTTTAAACACTCTAAGTGTGGTGCTAGAATTTTCAGTATACCATTAAAATGGCTTGTTTGAAAACTCAGTTTCAGTCTTTACAGACTAAGATTACACAATTGGAAAATCTAATTTCAGTCTGTCTAGGATTAACTCAAGATACAAACATAGATTTTGATGATCTTGAGGTCAAGTTTGAATTATTTACACAACGTCTGGAAATAATTAATTCAGACTATACAGATTATGAAAATAAATTTCTTGAATCAGATCCATCTGAGGATGAAATTAAAAATGTTTTGGATACTTTTAGTGATCAACAATTAAGGTGGACAGGAGTACAGGCTATCTGCCGTAAAACTCTGTCACAGAGACCTACTATAACTAGTGGGCAACCACCTGTTACACCTGTAACAACAACAAGTGTCCCATTACCAAGCTTACCTACATTGTCATTACCTATTTTCCAAGGTCATAATTATGAAGAATTCATTAGTGGTTTTCAATCCATAGTAAATTCACGAACTGACATAGATGAGATTGCTAAGTTCAATTATCTTAAATGTCTTGTGAAGGGAGAACCCTATGAACTGATTAAGTCATTTCCGGTGGTTAAAGGTAATTATCAAATAGCCTTACGTGTCTTAGCAGACAATTACTTTGATGCTGACAAGGCTAGAGTTAGACATGCAGTCTTAATATCAAGCTTGAAGCCACCCAAACATTGTTTTTCAGACTTACAGGCATTTAGAATTACATTAGACAATAGTCTCAGATCTCTAGATGCTAAATATGACCTAAGACAATGTGATTGGTTTATCAGTGGTATTGTACAAGATAAGTTGTCACCACAAACTATTGAACGATTAAATATTATGTTCAATAAACGCTATTTCACTTGTGAGGAAATTAGCAATGGTTTACAAACAATAGTTTCATGCATGCAAGCAACGAGACAAGATGAAAAATCCACAAATCCAGTGGATAATAAACCTTCAACTCAGTATAAAAAGAGTATAACTACTTCCACTAAACCACATGATGGGAAATCCCATATAGGCATTTATCAAGCTGTGAATACAATAGACAGTAAACAGACTGTCATACATAAACGTACTCCAAAATGTGTACTTTGTGATGGAACACATTGGACACAGTATTGTATTCAATACACATCAATGGAGGCACGTAAACAACGTGTTCATCAGCTGAAAAGATGCATCAAGTGTTTAGGTGAACACAAGGGAGGAAAATGCTCACTGAAGAAGTGTTTTAAATGCAAGGGTATGCATCATACAGCATTATGCCCAAATACTTTTGCTGAACAGCAGCAGACTTCCACAGAATCAGGAAGTCAACAAGCAACAGCATTAAATGTGAGAGATAAGTTTAAAGCAACTGCTCTCCCGATAGCTCGAGTTGAGTTATCTAATAAATTACACAAAACCAATGTGCTAACACTATTTGATCAAGGCTCACAAAGGTCCTTCATAAGAAGATCAGTGTTGCAGAAACTGAATAAACAACCCTATGCCAAAATACAGTTAGATATAGCTGGTTTTTTCCATAATTCTGGTAAACAGACATATGACCTAGCCAAAATCACTGTTGGTCTAGGAAACAGGAAAAAGACAGTAGAAGCTGTGGTAGTAGATGATTTGCCTAAGTCTGTGCAGATCCAGGGATTAAAAGAAACAGTTGCAGCACTGAAAGCAGCTAAGGTCAAGTTAGCCTGTCCTGACATACAGACGGACACAATTAGTCCAATTGATTTAATCATTGGAAGTGATTATTATCACTGTTTTGTGCAAAATATAGTAAGTAAACATGATGTTCACTTGCTGAAAACATCAGGAGGCCACATGATATGTGGTCCCATTCCCTCTCAAAGTGGGAAAGAAGCTGATATTGATTCAGTGGAAAATGTACTAGTTACGAGAATAACCGCTGATCATGTACCACAGCAAAAATTATCATTACTGGAAGAAATGAATGAACCAGTTGATAAGTTGTGGGATTTAGATGCGATAGGTATTGATGTAAATAAACCAAGCCCACAAGAGTCTCAGACTTATAACCAATATTTGGACACTGTCAAATATAAAGATGGACAGTATTGGGTTAGGTTACCATGGAAATTAAATCCACCACATCTACCTAGCAATTATTGCATGGCTTTCGGACAGATGAAAGCACAAATACATGAGCTCAGGAAGAATCCAGAGTTACTGACTGTCTTTGATAATATCATACAAGAACAGTTGGACAATAAATTCATTGAGGAAATAGTCGAAGATAAGTTGAAGACAAACGCTCATTATCTCCCGCACCATGGAGTCAGAAAAGATTCTGAAACCACTCCACTACGTGTTGTATATAATTGCAGCGCACTTGCAAATAAAGATGTAGCAAGTCTTAATGACTGTCTGATGACCGGACCCTCACTAACTGAGAAGCTTGGAGACGTGCTTATGAAATTTCGCACAAACCCATATGCCTACACGGCTGATATTTCCAAAGCTTTCTTAAGAGTAGGACTACAAGAAATAGATAGAGATTATACTCGATTCTTGTGGCCTGAAAATCCACATGATCCTCAAAGTCCTGTGAAAACTTATCGTTTCAAATCAGTATTATTTGGTGCAACATCCTCTCCATTCTTATTAGAAGCTACTCTAAATACACATTTGAAGAAATCTGAAAGTCCCTTCAAAGAAATCTTAAAGAAAAGTTTCTATGTGGACAATCTTCAAGGTACTGTGAATAAAGAGGAGGATTTGAAATCCTTATACAGAGAAGCTAACAAGGAGATGAAAGAAGCAAATATGCCTCTAAGGATGTGGAATACAAATTCAAAGCAATTAAGGGAACTTATCAAAGAAGATTTCCCTGAAACTGAAATTCCTGATTGCAACAATATGCTGGGACTTAATTGGAACACACAGGAAGATACTTTGAGTCTCAAAAGGATAAACAATAAATCATGCAGTACACTCACTAAACGTAGTTTACTGTCAGAGGTATCACAATGTTTTGATCCTCTAGGACTCGTCTCACCAATTACCATAAAAGGTAAAATGCTTATGCAAGATGCATGGAAACTCAAAATTGGATGGGATGAGAACTTGCCTCTAGAAATGAGTCAAGCATGGGATGAAATATCCAAGGAGTTTAAACAACTTCATCAAATTAAATTTCCCAGACAAATAGGTCAAGAGGGAAACAAGTACACATTACATGTGTTCTGTGAAGCGTCAACCAGAGGTTATGGCGCTGTAGCTTACATGAGTAATGCTGAAGGAAGTACACTAATTACTTCAAAGGCCAGGGTAGCACCCTTGAAGGTCAGAACAGTACCACAATTGGAACTGACAGCACTCTATGTAGGTACAAAATTAGCTGTCTATCTCAACAAAGTACTTGATCATCTCACTATTGAGAAAACCGTGATCTGGAGTGATAATGAGGCAGTTCTCCAGTGGTTAAGAAATAATAAGAGTAAGTTGGTCTATGTACAGAACAGAGTAGCAGAAATAAAAGAGATGCAGAGAGATTATCTCTTTCTCCACGTCTCTACCCAAGAGAATCCAGCTGACATGTTGTCACGTGGTGTCCCACTCAAGAAATTTGTGGATAATAAATTATGGCTCCACGGACCGAACTGGCTCTCTAATGAAAATAACTGGCCTCAGCAAAAAGCTCACATTATGCCAGAAGAAACAGTCTGCTTGAACACAGCAGAAATAAGTTGTGTAAATACTGCAGCAGCCACAACAGAAATAGTCATTGATGGATCTAAATACTCATCTTTGGGTAAACTATTAAGAGTTACAGTTCTTGTCTTTGAATTCATTAAAGGAATAAAACCTGATTATGAATGTCTTGAACCCATTAAATACTGGGTGAAACTAATACAGAAAGATGTTTTCTCTACAGAATATAAATGTCTAGAAACACAAGATAAATCCCCAAAGAAACCTGTCATGATTAATTCTTTAGGACTTTATCTCGACTCAGAAAAAATTATAAGATGTCGAGGAAGAATTCATAATTCTTCACTACTTAAAGAAGCCATACATCCAATATTGATCCCCAAGAATCATTGGCTAACAAAACTGATTGTACAAAACGCCCACAGTAACGTGTTACATGGTGGGGTAGCTGACACACTTTGTCATATACGACAATCCTACTGGATACCTCAAGGTCGACAAAGTGTGAAAAAACAAATAAAGAACTGTATTACTTGTCGTCACTACGATATGCGAGTATGTCAGTATCCAGGTCCACCTCCATATCCCTCTGAAAGAGTTTGTCATATCACTCCATTTGAGGTGACAGGTGTAGATTATACTGGACCAATAATTTTAACCAAAACAGTTGACAAAGTTCCCATCAAGGTGTACATCTGTTTGTTCACTTGTGCTACAACTAGAGCAGTACATCTAGAAGTAGCCACTGACATGTCTGCTGAAACTTTTATCAAATTATTCAGAAGGTTTGCAGCCAGAAGGGCATGTCCCAGACTGATGATTTCAGATAATGCAACGAACTTTGTTGCTGGTGCTGCTTATATAAGCAAGATCTTTGATCAACCAGAAGTACAACAGATGCTGAATCAACGCAGATGTCGTTGGAGATACATTCCTCCTAAATCTCCATGGCACGGCGGATTTTATGAAAGAATGATCGGCATTGTAAAGCGTTGTTTAAGGAAGACTCTTCATCGTCAGAGAATAGACTTAGAAGAATTCCGTACAGTTGTGACTGAAATAGAAAATAGAGTCAACAACAGACCTCTAACTTATGTTACCGATGATCTGGACAATTTAGAAGTGTTAAGTCCATCTCATTTACTCCATGGCAGAAGGCTCGAACCTGTTCCTCCCATGAATGATAAAGAAATCATAGAGGATCCTACTTATTTCGAACCTGAGCAACTCAGACGTAAATTCAAACACCTTAATAAAGTGATTGAACGTTGGGAGAAAATTTGGCGAGAAGACTATCTCACCTCATTGAGAGAACACTTCTATGGAGCTGGTGTTCCTGAAAATCATAAGTCCTTAAGACCTGGTGACATAGTGATTATCGACAATGATGGTCCGAGGTCCCAATGGCCACTTGGAAAAATTGTGACCATATATCCTGATGCAAATGGAATCATCAGGACAGTTGATGTTTTGAGCAAAGGTGTAGTGAATAAGCGGACAATAAATAAACTAGTGCCGTTAGAATTACACAGTCTTGAAAACAAAATTAGTGATTCTCCAGAAACCACACAGACTAAAGCTGTTCAGAAAAGACAAGCAGCAGTGGTGGCGAGTGAGAAAATTAAATTAATGTTAAGTGATGAATAGTTCACCTGCAGCGAACCTCCGCCGCCCCCCAGTGTGGAGAAATTTTCTCCAGGAGGGGGGTATCAGCCCCCTTCAGCCCTTTTAGCCCTGAGGGGCCAAGCCCTCTCAGCCCTGAGGGGCCACTCAGAAGGGGCGAGCGTCTTGTTTACTGCTAGAGTGAGTAATTGATCACAGATGCTATGCCACATGTCAAGTGACCTCTGCTCCTTGCAGCGGTGTTGCAAAGTGTATTTTTATAAGAGACAGTACATCTCTTACTTAGCAGGACAATTAAGGAAAATCCTGCTCCCACTTTATTACCATAGTAAAAATAGTGTACATTGTTGTCTATGATTAAGACAGCAAGAAACAAACATTCTGCTTTGCTTCATCGAGGAGGTGACAAGGATGCAAGGTACTAGGTCAGCGTTTTTTTTTTTTGTGCTGGGGGCAGTGACGGCATGGAGAGCTGTGGCGTCTGGCAGACTATCTTTGACTCTACTACGAGTGACACTGACGCCAGGATACTGATCTGTGCGTTAGTGTGAACAAAGTGTCTCTAACACAAACACTTAGAGAAGTGTGATCAGCTTCTCTTGTGATACATTGTGAACAATAAAGACAAATCTTGTGGAACATAGTGTACCAGTGTGCGTTTCCTAGACAATGGAAGACGTGGACATCCAAGGACACTTCAGCTTCTATCAAGTCACCGATATCTGTCGAAGGTGTTGAGAACACCATAGCTCACGTTACAAAGAGCAAGGTATGTTACGAATTTCTTGTAGATCGGGGGATTGCGCAATTCTTGAGTCACAAGGAGTTTGTAATCAACCTATAATCGGCAGTAAGGT
>NW_027196485.1:42500-45000 GCF_038502225.1 Cherax quadricarinatus
CATGCATGCAGGGCAAAGCTCCTGATCATGGGCGACTTTAACCACAAGGAGATCGAATGGGAGAACTTGGAGCCACATGGGGGCCAAGATACATGGAGGGCTAAAATGATGGAGGTGGTACTGGAAAACTTCATGTACCAACACGTAAGGGACACTACAAGAGAGAGAGGAGAGGATGAACCAGCAAGACTGGACTTAGTATTCACCTTGAGTAGTGCAGATATTGAGGACATCACATATGAAAGACCCCTTGGGGCCAGCGATCATGTGGTTTTGAGCTTCGAATACACAGTAGAGCTACAAGTGGAGGGGGAAGCAGGAAGGCCAGGACAAATGAAACCAAACTACAGGAAAGGGGACTACACAGGAATGAGGACCTTCCTGAATGAGGTTCAGTGGGATAGAGAACTGGCAGGGAAGCCAGTTAATGAGATGATGGAATATGTAGCAACAATGTGCAAGGAGGCTGAGGAGAGGTTTGTACCCAAGGGTAACAGGAATAATGGAAAAGCCAGGATGAGCCCATGGTTCACCCAAAGATGCAAGGAGGCAAAAACCAAGTGTGCTAGGGAATGGAAGAAATATAGAAGGCAAAGGACCCAGGAGAATAAGGAGAGCAGTCGTAGAGCCAGACACGAATATGCACAGATAGGAAGGGAGGCCCAACGTCAATATGAAAACGACATAGCAGCAAAAGCCAAATCTGACCCGAAACTGTTATACAGCCACATCAGGAAGAAAACAACCGTCAAGGACCAGGTCATCAGGCTAAGGAAGGAAGGAGGAGAGACAACAAGAAATGACCGTGAAGTATGTGAGGAACTCAACAAGAGATTCAAAGAAGTGTTCACAGAGGAGACAGAAGGGGCTCCAGAAAGACGGAGAGGTGGGTTACACCACCATGTGCTGGACACAGTACACACAACCGAGGACGAAGTGAAGAAGCTTCTGAGTGAGCTAGATACCTCAAAGGCAATGGGGCCAGATAACATCTCTCCATGGGTCCCGAGAGAGGGAGCAGAGGCGCTTTGTGTGCCCCTAACAACAATATTCAATACATCTATCGAAACAGGGAGATTGCCTGAGGGATGGAAGACAGCAAATGTGGTCCAAATCTTTAAAAACGGAGACAGACATCAAGCACTAAACTACAGACCAGTGTCACTGACATGTATAGCATGCAAAATCATGGAAAAGATTGTCAGGAGAAGAATGGTGGAACATCAAGAAAGGAATGATCTCATCACCAGCAGCCAACATGGTTTCAGAGACGGGAAATCCTGTGTCACAAACCTACTGGAGTTCTGTGACATGGTGACAGCAGTAAGACAAGAGAGAGAGGGGTGGGTGGATTGCATTTTCTTGGACTGCAAGAAGGAGTTTGACACAGTACCAAACAAGAGATTAGTGCAAAAACTGGAGGACAAAGCAGGGATAACAGGGAAGGCACTGCAATGGATCAGGGAATACTTGTCAGGAAGACAGCAGCGAGTCATGGTACGTGGCGAGGTGTCAGAGTGGGCACCTGTGACCAGCGGGGTCCCACGGGGGTCAGTCCTAGGACAAGTGCTGTTTCTGGTATTTGTGAACGACATGACGGAAGGAATAAACTCCGAGGTGTCCCTGTTTGCAGATGACGTGAAGTTGATGAGAAGAGTTCATTCGATCGAAGACCAGGCAGAAATACAAAGGGATCTGGACAGGCTGCAGACCTGGTCCAGCAACTGGCTCCTGGAGTTCAATCCCACCAAGTGCAAAGTCATGAGGATTGGGGAAGGGCAAAGAAGACCGCAGACGGAGTACAGTCTAGGGGGCCAGAGACTACAAACCTCACTCAAGGAAAAAAATCTTGGAGTGAGTATAACACCAGGCACATCTCCTGAAGCGCACATCAACCAAATAACTGCCGCAGCATATGGGCGCCTGGCAAACCTCAGAACAGCATTCCGACATCTTAATAAGGAATCGTTCAGGACCCTGTACACCGTGTACGTTAGGCCCATATTGGAGTATGCGGCACCAGTTTGGAACCCACACCTAGCCAAGTACGTAAAGAAACTAGAGAAAGTGCAAAGGTTTGCAACAAGACTAGTCCCAGAGTTAAGAGGTATGTCCTATGAGGAGAGGTTAAGGGAAATCAATCTAAAGACACTGGAGGACAGGAGAGATAGGGGGGGACATGATAACGACATACAAAATACTGAGAGGAATTGACAAGGTGGACGAAGACAGGAGGTTCCAGAGACTGGACACAGCAACACGGGGACACAGTTGGAAGCTGAAGACACAGATGAATCAAAGGGATGTTAGGAAGTATTTCTTCAGCCACAGAGTAGTCAGGAAGTGGAATAGTTTGGGAAGCGATGTAGTGGAGGCAGGATCCATACATAGCTTTAAGCAGAGGTACGATAAAGCTCATGGTTCAGGGAGAGTGACCTAGTAGCGACCAGTGAAGAGGCGGGGCCAGGAGCTTGGACTCGACCCCTGCAACCTCAACTAG
>NW_027196485.1:47500-89505 GCF_038502225.1 Cherax quadricarinatus
GGAGGTCATCCCACAATGGTTGGCAGGAAGTCGTAGACGCTTACAGTTTTAGGGGCTTGAGCATCCAGGTTTGTGTAAGCTTAACAGATAGTAAATGGGGAAGATTTATTTTTAATGGACATGCTGCTGATGTGTGTGTGTGCAAGGTAACATTTATGGAAAACTGGCTAGCCAAGAAAGGGAAGGACATTGCCTGTACTGAAGGAAGTTGCCTAATACTCAACACATACAAGACTGTTATATACGAAATGAATATGTTTGTCAAAATTTCTTCACTTGATGCATTATATACTGAAGGTTAACATTGTGTATACAACTCAGGATATAAAAAACCATAATTTAAACCTAGAAGATGATTGATCACGTTGACCCTGATCTAAACCTCCATAATCTGACACCCAATCAAAACCTATTGGAAAGTAACTGCCTTTATTACACAGCATCACAAGCCAGCACTATCCTAAACACTGCTAAAAGTCTATCAGTACTTAACTACAACATCAGGTCCTTAAGCAAACACTATGATCACCTCCTGGCACTCCTTCAATCACTAAAGACACCCTTCTGCATTATTCTTACTGAGACCTGGCTTAAGCAGGACACAATAGATATCTACCCTCTACCAGGATACACAGCAATTCACAACTGCAGACCAAACCAAGTTGGGGATGGTATTGCAATCTATTACTCTAACCAATTATCTTGTATTAGCACCACTTGCTTTAGTGATGAATATGGGGAATACATTTTTGCTAATTTTACTGTAAAAAACCTTAAGACACCTATAACAATCGGTGCCATTTACCTGATACCTCACACAAACATCCCAAATTTCAGTGAGAAATTAAAGTCACTAATAACAAACAGACAAATGAATAAGCACCACCTTCTCTTAGCTGGAGACTTCAACATCAACCTTGGCATACTAGATGATCAGCCTGTAACTGATTTCATCAACAATATGAACAACACACTTTTCATACCAACAATAACTAAACCAACCAGGCTCACTGAAACAAGTGTAACCATAATAGACCACATATGGACCAATATACTAGCCCCCCTTTAAATCAGGGATAATCACAGATAGCACTACAGACCACTACCCTACCTTCCTCCTGAAAAACATTAGTAAACCACCACTTGAATACAACAAAGTCTCATTTAGACTCCATGACGAGGCCTCAATAAGGAAGTTCACAGCTGGCCTATAGACTGTTGACTGGCCTACAGAATTCTCCAAGGCCAATGGTATTGATGACTGGACAGACATTTTTCTTAACAAATTACTTAGACTATACAACAAACATTGTCCTATAAAAACGAAACAGATCACAAACAAACGGCTTGGTTGCCCATGGCTAACCAGCACCATTATGAAATCCATTGACAAGAAACACCAATATGAAAAGCAATATAGACAGGGCTTAATACACAAAGATATTCCTAAACACTATTTATCAGTTCTCACCAAAGTAATAAAGAAAGCCAAACAACTATACTACTCCAGTAGATTCACAGACACAAGAGGAGATATAAAAAAGACCAGGAAAACAATTTCTCAGATTCTAGGGACCCTCAAACTGAAAAAAACAAGAATATTGTCCTAACTAAACCTAATGAAACACCACTACATCCCACTGACACAGCTAACAAGATAAACGACGACTTCTCAACCATAGGATCTAATCTCGCCAATAAAATCCCACATACCAATGCCCATGCCGGGGACTACCTAGATGGGAATTTCCCAAATTCCTTCTATCTTGCACCAACTGAGCCCACCGAAGTCACCGAGATTATAAAGTCACTTAAAAATAACTCAGGGAATCTGTCTCATGTCCCACCATTACTGTACAAGCGAGCGGCCCATGTCCTTTCGCATGCCATTTCATTACTTTTTAACAAGTCACTAGAAACTAGCACCTTCCCGAAACTACTCAAGACGGCAAGGGTTACACCAATACATAAAGGTGGTGACCCTACAGACCTAAACAACTATAGGCCAATATCAAACTTACCATTGCTATCCAAAATCTTTGAGAAACTCGTGCACAGGAGACTATATTCATTTATAACGGCACAAAACATACTCAACCCCTGCCAATTTGGATTCAGGAAAAATAAAAGCACTAATGATGCAATCATGAAAATGCTAGATCTGCTTTACACAGCATTGGAAAATAAGAAATATCCACTAGGAATCTTTATTGACCTAAGAAAAGCTTTTGACACAGTAGACCACGACATCCTACTCCACAAACTTGACCATTACGGTATAAGAGGCTTGCTTATTTCAAATCTTACCTTACTAATAGGTATCATTATGTCACCATTAAAGACACAGCATCAACAACACGGCCACTTGATACTGGAGTTCCGCAGGGAAGTGTCCTTGGTCCCCTGCTCTTCATATACATCAATGATCTTCCAAACATATCCCAACACCTGAAACCCATTCTCTTTGCTGACGACACGACTTATGTCATCTCTCACCCTAATCTTGCCACCCTCAACACCATTGTTAACGAGGAGCTGATCAAAATATCGACTTGGATGACAGCCAATAAACTTAGGCTTAACACTGAGAAAACCTACTATATTATGTTTGGTAGCAGAGCAGGAGATGCACAAATTAACATTAAGATCGACAACACTCTAATTACCAGACATAATGAGGGCAAATTCCTAGGCCTATACCTTGACAACAACCTGAATTTCAGCACCCATATCCAACACATAACCACAAAAGTATCCAAAACGGTTGGGATCCTCTCCAAGATATGATACTACGTGCCGCAAAATGCCCTTCTCACACTATACCACTCACTTATTTATCCATACCTCACCTATGGTATTTGTGCTTGGGGATCAACTGCAGCAACACACCTAAAGCCAATAATAACCCAACAAAAAGCTGCAGTAAGAATAATCACTAAATCCCATCCCTGGCAACACACCCCCCCACTCTTCATAGATCTAAACTTACTCCCTGTTCAGTACATCCACACTTACTACTGTGCAATCTACATCTACAGGACCTTAAACTCCAATATTAACCTTGACCTAAAACGCTTTCTTGATAGTTGTGACAGAACCCATAGGCATAACACCTGACACAAACATCTCTACGACATTCCCCGTGTCCGACTAAACCTTTACAAAAATTCAATGTATGTCAAAGGCCCTAAAATCTGGAACACCCTACCTGAGAACTCTAGAACTGCAGACACATTCATCACCTTCAAAACTACCATTAGAAAACATCTTATCTCCCTGATACACCCCATCAACTAACTACACGAATACCACCTGGTGGTATTCGTGTAGTATTAATCTCAATCTTAAAATAATGAATCCTGTGATACTCCAATACTGAAACTATGTACTGTGCCAAAACAAAAGCATTCACATTGCTAAACTCACAAACTAGTATTTAGTCACTCAGCCATAATACCAACTTACCTCATAATTTGTAATATTTTAAAATTAAGAATTAAACTAAGTCTGCCCGAAATGCCTAGCCATGCTAGGTGTTCTAGTGGTACACTCTGTAATCATTATTTTACTACATGTAAACCAAACAATAACCAAATTTCTGTAAACTCAGCATTGTAATCCTTATAGAGAATAAACTTTGAATTGAATTGAATTAATGTTAAACTAAGCAGACTGAGGATGTGTAAGATGTTAAACTAAGCAGACTGAGGATGTGTAAGATGTTAAACTAAGCAGATTGAGGATGTGTAAGATGTTAAACTAAGCAGACTGAGGATGTGTAAGATGTTAAACTAAGCAGACTGAGGCTGTGTAAGATGTTAAACTAAGCAGACTGAGGCTGTGTAAGATGTTAAACTAAGCAGACTGAGGATGTGTAAGATGTTAAACTAAGCAGACTGAGGCTGTGTAAGATGTTAAACTAAGCAGACTGAGGCTGTGTAAGATGTTAAACTAAACAGACTGAGGATGGAACCTCCATCACTTGTTTCACTAAAAATGACGTCTGCTATTTTAACATCTCCACTATAAAATTTTAACATCTCCACTATAAAATTTTAACATCTCCACTATAATATTTTAACATCTCCACTATAATATTTTAACATCTCCACTATAATATTTTAACATCTCCACTATAATATTTTAACATCTCCACTATAATATTTTAACATCTCCACTATAATATTTTAACATCTCCACTATAATATTTTAACATCTCCACTATAATATTCTTACCTTCTCTCTCCATCACTCTAATTTAAACACATTTCCATATATAGTTTTTTAACAGACTGGCCATCTATCATCCATGATAGATTACTTCCATCTATCATCCATGATAGATTACTTCCATCTATCATCCATGATAGATTACTTCCATCTATCATCCATGATAGATTACTTCCATCTATCATCCATGATAGATTACTTCCATCTATCATCCATGATAGATTACTTCCATCTATCATCCATGATAGATTACTTCCATCTATCATCCATGATAGATTACTTCCATCTATCATCCATGATAGATTACTTCCATCTATCATCCATGATAGATTACTTCCATCTATCATCCATGATAGATTACTTCCATCTATCATCCATGATAGATTACTTCCATCTATCATCCATGGTAGATTACTTCCATCTATCATCCATGATAGATTACTCCCATCTATCATCCATGATAGATTACTTCCATCTATCATCCATGATAGATTAATTCCATCTATCATCCATGATAGATTACTTCCATCTATCATCCATGATAGATTACTTCCATCTATCATCCATGATAGATTACTTCCATCTATCATCCATGATAGATTACTTCCATCTATCATCCATGATAGATTACTTCCATCTATCATCCATGATAGATTACTTCCATCTATCATCCATGATAGATTACTTCCATCTATCATCCATGATAGATTACTTCCATCTATCATCCATGATAGATTACTTCCATCTATCATCCATGAGAGATTACTTCCTCTTCAATATAACTTACTATTAAACTTACACAATAAAAAACATGTAACTTAAATGTAAAATATAACTTAAAAGTTATTATCACAGTGGTAATAACTGACTCAATATTCTTGTTCAATCTCCTCGTCACTTCAATATTTTTCCGTTCAAAATTCATAATCATCATAATTTTCTGGATCAGAATTGCCATAATAATCGTCCTCGATAATGTCACCATCGTCGTCGTTACTGTCACTATAATAATAACCGTTTTCAGTCTCACTATCAGGCTCTGGTTCATCACGTTCTAAATAGAAATCATCATCCTCATCACTATCATCACGATAGCTGTCTTCATCAGCAAAGACAAGTTCCAGAATTTGTTGTCCTTGCCGTTCAAGTTCCTCCAGCTCCTTCTTATCTATCTCATCTTTACTAGCTTCCTTATCAGTGGTTTTGATATGAGTGGATTTGCTGTCCGTTGATTCGCTGTCTGATGATTCGTCTGAAGAACTGATGAATAAATCAGAGACAACATTTTCATAATTTAACTTGGCTTCATTTTCGTTTTCCAGATCAGAATTATTGTTCCTTATTTTGTCTTCCTTACATTTTTTGGCTGGAAGAAACAGAGAATGTTCGTCTTCTGTCGTCCTTTTAGCAGCACTGTCTGGCACACACTTCTTATCCAGAGATTCGTCCTCAGAAGATTCATCTGAAGAACTGACGAATAGATCAGAAAGAAGAGTTTCATACTTTATTTTTGTCTCATTTTTCATGTCCTGACAGCAAGTCTTGTTGCTCATTTTTCCTTCATTAGATCTTTTGGATGGAGGAAACAGAGAATTTTCCTCTTCTCTCTTCCTTTTAGCAGCATTGTCTGGCACACACTTGTATTTATTTGATGAATCCATTACTGATGTTTATGCTAACAAGAGTAACAAGATATACAGATTACCAGTATAACCTGCTATAATATATCTCTCTTGGAGATTATAGTGAGGTTGGAATATTCTAACAAGAGTAACAAGATATACAGATTACCAGTATAACCTACTATGATATATCTATCTCTCTTGGAGATTATAGTGAGGCTGGAATATACTAACAAGAGTAACAAGATATACAGATTACCAGTATAACCTGCTATAATATATCTCTCTTGGAGATTATAGTGAGGTTGGAATATTCTAACAAGAGTAACAAGATATACAGATTAGCAGTATAACCTACTATAATATATCTCTCTTGGAGATTATAGTGAGGTTGGAATATTCTAACAAGAGTAACAAGATATACAGATTACCAGTATAACCTGCTATAATATATCTCTCTTGGAGATTATAGTGAGGTTGGAATATTCTAACAAGAGTAACAAGATATACAGATTACCAGTATAACCTACTATGATATATCTATCTCTCTTGGAGATTATAGTGAGGCTGGAATATACTAACAAGAGTAACAAGATATACAGATTACCAGTATAACCTACTATAATATATCTCTCTTGGAGATTATAGTGAGGTTGGAATATATGTATTGTGGTACTTATTAGCAATGTATTGAAGATGCAGTGAATGTATTATAGTGAAGATGTAGTGAATGTATTATAGTGAAGATTCTGTGAATGTATTGTAGTGAAGATGCTGTGAATGTATTATTAAGAAGATGCAGTGAATATTTTATAGTTAAGATCCAGTAAATGTATTATAGTGAAGATGCATTGAATGTATTACAGTGAATCTTCAGTGAATGTATTATAGTGAAGATGCTGTGAATGTATTATAGTGAAGATGCAGTGAATGTATTATTAAGAAGATGCAATGAATATCTTATAGTGAAGATGCAGTGAATGTATTATAATGAATTTGCATTGAATATATTGTAGTGAAGATCCAGTGAATGTATTATAGTGAAGAGGAAGTAATGTATCATCCATGATAGATTACTTCCTCTTCAATATAACTTACTATTAAACTTACACAATAAAAAACATATAACTTAAATGTAAAATATAACTTAAAAGTTATTATCACAGTGGTAATAACTGACTCAATATTCTTGTTCAATCTCCTCGTCACTTCAATATTTTTCCGTTCAAAATTCATAATCATCATAATTTTCTGGATCAGAATTGCCATAATAATCGTCCTCGATAATGTCACCATCGTCGTCGTTACTGTCACTATAATAATAACCGTTTTCAGTCTCACTATCAGGCTCTGGTTCATCACGTTCTAAATAGAAATCATCATCCTCATCACTATCATCACGATAGCTGTCTTCATCAGCAAAGACAAGTTCCAGAATTTGTTGTCCTTGCCGTTCAAGTTCCTCCAGCTCCTTCTTATCTATCTCATCTTTACTAGCTTCCTTATCAGTGGTTTTGATATGAGTGGATTTGCTGTCCGTTGATTCGCTGTCTGATGATTCGTCTGAAGAACTGATGAATAAATCAGAGACAACATTTTCATAATTTAACTTGGCTTCATTTTCGTTTTCCAGATCAGAATTATTGTTCCTTATTTTGTCTTCCTTACATTTTTTGGCTGGAAGAAACAGAGAATGTTCGTCTTGTGTCTTCCTTTTAGCAGCATTGTCTGGCACACACTTCTTATCCAGAGATTCGTCCTCAGAAGATTCATCTGAAGAACTGACGAATAGATCAGAAAGAAGAGTTTCATACTTTATTTTTGTCTCATTTTTCATGTCCTGACAGCAAGTCTTGTTGCTCATTTTTCCTTCATTAGATCTTTTGGATGGAGGAAACAGAGAATTTTCCTCTTCTCTCTTCCTTTTAGCAGCATTGTCTGGCACACACTTGTATTTATTTGATGAATCCATTACTGATGTTTATGCTAACAAGAGTAACAAGATATACAGATTACCAGTATAACCTGCTATAATATATCTCTCTTGGAGATTATAGTGAGGTTGGAATATTCTAACAAGAGTAACAAGATATACAGATTACCAGTATAACCTACTATGATATATCTATCTCTCTTGGAGATTATAGTGATGCTGGAATATACTAACAAGAGTAACAAGATATACAGATTACCAGTATAACCTACTATAATATATCTCTCTTGGAGATTATAGTGAGGTTGGAATATATGTATTGTGGTACTTATTAGCAATGTATTGAAGATGCAGTGAATGTATTATAGTGAAGATGTAGTGAATGTATTATAGTGAAGATTCTGTGAATGTATTGTAGTGAAGATGCTGTGAATGTATTATTAAGAAGATGCAGTGAATATTTTATAGTTAAGATCCAGTAAATGTATTATAGTGAAGATGCATTGAATGTATTACAGTGAATCTTCAGTGAATGTATTATAGTGAAGATGCTGTGAATGTATTATAGTGAAGATGCAGTGAATGTATTATTAAGAAGATGCAATGAATATCTTATAGTGAAGATGCAGTGAATGTATTATAATGAATTTGCATTGAATATATTGTAGTGAAGATCCAGTGAATGTATTATAGTGAAGAGGAAGTAATGTATCATCCATGATAGATTACTTCCTCTTCAATATAACTTACTATTAAACTTACACAATAAAAAACATATAACTTAAATGTAAAATATAACTTAAAAGTTATTATCACAGTGGTAATAACTGACTCAATATTCTTGTTCAATCTCCTCGTCACTTCAATATTTTTCCGTTCAAAATTCATAATCATCATAATTTTCTGGATCAGAATTGCCATAATAATCGTCCTCGATAATGTCACCATCGTCGTCGTCACTGTCACTATAATAATAACCGTTTTCAGTCTCACTATCAGGCTCTGGTTCATCACGTTCTAAATAGAAATCATCATCCTCATCACTATCATCACGATAGCTGTCTTCATCAGCAAAGACAAGTTCCAGAATTTGTTGTCCTTGCCGTTCAAGTTCCTCCAGCTCCTTCTTATCTATCTCATCTTTACTAGCTTCCTTATCAGTGGTTTTGATATGAGTGGATTTGCTGTCCGTTGATTCGCTGTCTGATGATTCGTCTGAAGAACTGATGAATAAATCAGAGACAACATTTTCATAATTTAACTTGGCTTCATTTTCGTTTTCCAGATCAGAATTATTGTTCCTTATTTTGTCTTCCTTACATTTTTTGGCTGGAAGAAACAGAGAATGTTCGTCTTCTGTCGTCCTTTTAGCAGCATTGTCTGGCACACACTTCTTATCCAGAGATTCGTCCTCAGAAGATTCATCTGAAGAACTGACGAATAGATCAGAAAGAAGAGTTTCATACTTTATTTTTGTCTCATTTTTCATGTCCTGACAGCAAGTCTTGTTGCTCATTTTTCCTTCATTAGATCTTTTGGATGGAGGAAACAGAGAATTTTCCTCTTCTCTCTTCCTTTTAGCAGCATTGTCTGGCACACACTTGTATTTATTTGATGAATCCATTACTGATGTTTATGCTAACAAGAGTAACAAGATATACAGATTACCAGTATAACCTGCTATAATATATCTCTCTTGGAGATTATAGTGAGGTTGGAATATTCTAACAAGAGTAACAAGATATACAGATTAGCAGTATAACCTACTATAATATATCTCTCTTGGAGATTATAGTGAGGTTGGAATATTCTAACAAGAGTAACAAGATATACAGATTACCAGTATAACCTGCTATAATATATCTCTCTTGGAGATTATAGTGAGGTTGGAATATTCTAACAAGAGTAACAAGATATACAGATTACCAGTATAACCTACTATGATATATCTATCTCTCTTGGAGATTATAGTGAGGCTGGAATATACTAACAAGAGTAACAAGATATACAGATTACCAGTATAACCTACTATAATATATCTCTCTTGGAGATTATAGTGAGGTTGGAATATATGTATTGTGGTACTTATTAGCAATGTATTGAAGATGCAGTGAATGTATTATAGTGAAGATGTAGTGAATGTATTATAGTGAAGATTCTGTGAATGTATTGTAGTGAAGATGCTGTGAATGTATTATTAAGAAGATGCAGTGAATATTTTATAGTTAAGATCCAGTAAATGTATTATAGTGAAGATGCATTGAATGTATTACAGTGAATCTTCAGTGAATGTATTATAGTGAAGATGCTGTGAATGTATTATAGTGAAGATGCAGTGAATGTATTATTAAGAAGATGCAATGAATATCTTATAGTGAAGATGCAGTGAATGTATTATAATGAATTTGCATTGAATATATTGTAGTGAAGATCCAGTGAATGTATTATAGTGAAGAGGAAGTAATGTATCATCCATGATAGATTACTTCCTCTTCAATATAACTTACTATTAAACTTACACAATAAAAAACATATAACTTAAATGTAAAATATAACTTAAAAGTTATTATCACAGTGGTAATAACTGACTCAATATTCTTGTTCAATCTCCTCGTCACTTCAATATTTTTCCGTTCAAAATTCATAATCATCATAATTTTCTGGATCAGAATTGCCATAATAATCGTCCTCGATAATGTCACCATCGTCGTCGTTACTGTCACTATAATAATAACCGTTTTCAGTCTCACTATCAGGCTCTGGTTCATCACGTTCTAAATAGAAATCATCATCCTCATCACTATCATCACGATAGCTGTCTTCATCAGCAAAGACAAGTTCCAGAATTTGTTGTCCTTGCCGTTCAAGTTCCTCCAGCTCCTTCTTATCTATCTCATCTTTACTAGCTTCCTTATCAGTGGTTTTGATATGAGTGGATTTGCTGTCCGTTGATTCGCTGTCTGATGATTCGTCTGAAGAACTGATGAATAAATCAGAGACAACATTTTCATAATTTAACTTGGCTTCATTTTCGTTTTCCAGATCAGAATTATTGTTCCTTATTTTGTCTTCCTTACATTTTTTGGCTGGAAGAAACAGAGAATGTTCGTCTTGTGTCGTCCTTTTAGCAGCATTGTCTGGCACACACTTCTTATCCAGAGATTCGTCCTCAGAAGATTCATCTGAAGAACTGACGAATAGATCAGAAAGAAGAGTTTCATACTTTATTTTTGTCTCATTTTTCATGTCCTGACAGCAAGTCTTGTTGCTCATTTTTCCTTCATTAGATCTTTTGGATGGAGGAAACAGAGAATTTTCCTCTTCTCTCTTCCTTTTAGCAGCATTGTCTGGCACACACTTGTATTTATTTGATGAATCCATTACTGATGTTTATGCTAACAAGAGTAACAAGATATACAGATTACCAGTATAACCTGCTATAATATATCTCTCTTGGAGATTATAGTGAGGTTGGAATATTCTAACAAGAGTAACAAGATATACAGATTAGCAGTATAACCTACTATAATATATCTCTCTTGGAGATTATAGTGAGGTTGGAATATTCTAACAAGAGTAACAAGATATACAGATTACCAGTATAACCTGCTATAATATATCTCTCTTGGAGATTATAGTGAGGTTGGAATATTCTAACAAGAGTAACAAGATATACAGATTACCAGTATAACCTACTATGATATATCTATCTCTCTTGGAGATTATAGTGAGGCTGGAATATACTAACAAGAGTAACAAGATATACAGATTACCAGTATAACCTACTATAATATATCTCTCTTGGAGATTATAGTGAGGTTGGAATATATGTATTGTGGTACTTATTAGCAATGTATTGAAGATGCAGTGAATGTATTATAGTGAAGATGTAGTGAATGTATTATAGTGAAGATTCTGTGAATGTATTGTAGTGAAGATGCTGTGAATGTATTATTAAGAAGATGCAGTGAATATTTTATAGTTAAGATCCAGTAAATGTATTATAGTGAAGATGCATTGAATGTATTACAGTGAATCTTCAGTGAATGTATTATAGTGAAGATGCTGTGAATGTATTATAGTGAAGATGCAGTGAATGTATTATTAAGAAGATGCAATGAATATCTTATAGTGAAGATGCAGTGAATGTATTATAATGAATTTGCACTGAATATATTGTAGTGAAGATCCAGTGAATGTATTATAGTGAAGAGGAAGTAATGTATCATCCATGATAGATTACTTCCTCTTCAATATAACTTACTATTAAACTTACACAATAAAAAACATATAACTTAAATGTAAAATATAACTTAAAAGTTATTATCACAGTGGTAATAACTGACTCAATATTCTTGTTCAATCTCCTCGTCACTTCAATATTTTTCCGTTCAAAATTCATAATCATCATAATTTTCTGGATCAGAATTGCCATAATAATCGTCCTCGATAATGTCACCATCGTCGTCGTCACTGTCACTATAATAATAACCGTTTTCAGTCTCACTATCAGGCTCTGGTTCATCACGTTCTAAATAGAAATCATCATCCTCATCACTATCATCACGATAGCTGTCTTCATCAGCAAAGACAAGTTCCAGAATTTGTTGTCCTTGCCGTTCAAGTTCCTCCAGCTCCTTCTTATCTATCTCATCTTTACTAGCTTCCTTATCAGTGGTTTTGATATGAGTGGATTTGCTGTCCGTTGATTCGCTGTCTGATGATTCGTCTGAAGAACTGATGAATAAATCAGAGACAACATTTTCATAATTTAACTTGGCTTCATTTTCGTTTTCCAGATCAGAATTATTGTTCCTTATTTTGTCTTCCTTACATTTTTTGGCTGGAAGAAACAGAGAATGTTCGTCTTGTGTCGTCCTTTTAGCAGCATTGTCTGGCACACACTTCTTATCCAGAGATTCGTCCTCAGAAGATTCATCTGAAGAACTGACGAATAGATCAGAAAGAAGAGTTTCATACTTTATTTTTGTCTCATTTTTCATGTCCTGACAGCAAGTCTTGTTGCTCATTTTTCCTTCATTAGATCTTTTGGATGGAGGAAACAGAGAATTTTCCTCTTCTCTCTTCCTTTTAGCAGCATTGTCTGGCACACACTTGTATTTATTTGATGAATCCATTACTGATGTTTATGCTAACAAGAGTAACAAGATATACAGATTACCAGTATAACCTGCTATAATATATCTCTCTTGGAGATTATAGTGAGGTTGGAATATTCTAACAAGAGTAACAAGATATACAGATTACCAGTATAACCTACTATGATATATCTATCTCTCTTGGAGATTATAGTGAGGCTGGAATATACTAACAAGAGTAACAAGATATACAGATTACCAGTATAACCTACTATAATATATCTCTCTTGGAGATTATAGTGAGGTTGGAATATATGTATTGTGGTACTTATTAGCAATGTATTGAAGATGCAGTGAATGTATTATAGTGAAGATGTAGTGAATGTATTATAGTGAAGATTCTGTGAATGTATTGTAGTGAAGATGCTGTGAATGTATTATTAAGAAGATGCAGTGAATATTTTATAGTTAAGATCCAGTAAATGTATTATAGTGAAGATGCATTGAATGTATTACAGTGAATCTTCAGTGAATGTATTATAGTGAAGATGCTGTGAATGTATTATAGTGAAGATGCAGTGAATGTATTATTAAGAAGATGCAATGAATATCTTATAGTGAAGATGCAGTGAATGTATTATAATGAATTTGCACTGAATATATTGTAGTGAAGATCCAGTGAATGTATTATAGTGAAGAGGAAGTAATGTATCATCCATGATAGATTACTTCCTCTTCAATATAACTTACTATTAAACTTACACAATAAAAAACATATAACTTAAATGTAAAATATAACTTAAAAGTTATTATCACAGTGGTAATAACTGACTCAATATTCTTGTTCAATCTCCTCGTCACTTCAATATTTTTCCGTTCAAAATTCATAATCATCATAATTTTCTGGATCAGAATTGCCAAAATAATCGTCCTCGATAATGTCACCATCGTCGTCGTTACTGTCACTATAATAATAACCGTTTTCAGTCTCACTATCAGGCTCTGGTTCATCACGTTCTAAATAAAAATCATCATCTTCATCACTATCATCACGATAGCTGTCTTCATCAGCAAAGACAAGTTCCAGAATTTGTTGTCCTTGCCGTTCAAGTTCCTCCAGCTCCTTCTTATCTATCTCATCTTTACTAGCTTCCTTATCAGTGGTTTTGATATGAGTGGATTTGCTGTCCGTTGATTCGCTGTCTGATGATTCGTCTGAAGAACTGATGAATAAATCAGAGACAACATTTTCATAATTTAACTTGGCTTCATTTTCGTTTTCCAGATCAGAATTATTGTTCCTTATTTTGTCTTCCTTACATTTTTTGGCTGGAAGAAACAGAGAATGTTCGTCTTGTGTCGTCCTTTTAGCAGCATTGTCTGGCACACACTTCTTATCCAGAGATTCGTCCTCAGAAGATTCATCTGAAGAACTGACGAATAGATCAGAAAGAAGAGTTTCATACTTTATTTTTGTCTCATTTTTCATGTCCTGACAGCAAGTCTTGTTGCTCATTTTTCCTTCATTAGATCTTTTGGATGGAGGAAACAGAGAATTTTCCTCTTCTCTCTTCCTTTTAGCAGCATTGTCTGGCACACACTTGTATTTATTTGATGAATCCATTACTGATGTTTATGCTAACAAGAGTAACAAGATATACAGATTACCAGTATAACCTGCTATAATATATCTCTCTTGGAGATTATAGTGAGGTTGGAATATTCTAACAAGAGTAACAAGATATACAGATTACCAGTATAACCTACTATGATATATCTATCTCTCTTGGAGATTATAGTGAGGCTGGAATATACTAACAAGAGTAACAAGATATACAGATTACCAGTATAACCTACTATAATATATCTCTCTTGGAGATTATAGTGAGGTTGGAATATATGTATTGTGGTACTTATTAGCAATGTATTGAAGATGCAGTGAATGTATTATAGTGAAGATGTAGTGAATGTATTATAGTGAAGATTCTGTGAATGTATTGTAGTGAAGATGCTGTGAATGTATTATTAAGAAGATGCAGTGAATATTTTATAGTTAAGATCCAGTAAATGTATTATAGTGAAGATGCATTGAATGTATTACAGTGAATCTTCAGTGAATGTATTATAGTGAAGATGCTGTGAATGTATTATAGTGAAGATGCAGTGAATGTATTATTAAGAAGATGCAATGAATATCTTATAGTGAAGATGCAGTGAATGTATTATAATGAATTTGCACTGAATATATTGTAGTGAAGATCCAGTGAATGTATTATAGTGAAGAGGAAGTAATGTATCATCCATGATAGATTACTTCCTCTTCAATATAACTTACTATTAAACTTACACAATAAAAAACATATAACTTAAATGTAAAATATAACTTAAAAGTTATTATCACAGTGGTAATAACTGACTCAATATTCTTGTTCAATCTCCTCGTCACTTCAATATTTTTCCGTTCAAAATTCATAATCATCATAATTTTCTGGATCAGAATTGCCAAAATAATCGTCCTCGATAATGTCACCATCGTCGTCGTTACTGTCACTATAATAATAACCGTTTTCAGTCTCACTATCAGGCTCTGGTTCATCACGTTCTAAATAGAAATCATCATCCTCATCACTATCATCACGATAGCTGTCTTCATCAGCAAAGACAAGTTCCAGAATTTGTTGTCCTTGCCGTTCAAGTTCCTCCAGCTCCTTCTTATCTATCTCATCTTTACTAGCTTCCTTATCAGTGGTTTTGATATGAGTGGATTTGCTGTCCGTTGATTCGCTGTCTGATGATTCGTCTGAAGAACTGATGAATAAATCAGAGACAACATTTTCATAATTTAACTTGGCTTCATTTTCGTTTTCCAGATCAGAATTATTGTTCCTTATTTTGTCTTCCTTACATTTTTTGGCTGGAAGAAACAGAGAATGTTCGTCTTGTGTCGTCCTTTTAGCAGCATTGTCTGGCACACACTTCTTATCCAGAGATTCGTCCTCAGAAGATTCATCTGAAGAACTGACGAATAGATCAGAAAGAAGAGTTTCATACTTTATTTTTGTCTCATTTTTCATGTCCTGACAGCAAGTCTTGTTGCTCATTTTTCCTTCATTAGATCTTTTGGATGGAGGAAACAGAGAATTTTCCTCTTCTCTCTTCCTTTTAGCAGCATTGTACTGGCACACACCAGTATTGTATTTATTTGATGAATCCATATACTGATGTTTATGCTAACAAGAGTAACAAGATATACAGATTACCAGTATAACCTGCTATAATATATCTCTCTTGGAGATTATAGTGAGGTTGGAATATTCTAACAAGAGTAACAAGATATACAGATTACCAGTATAACCTACTATGATATATCTATCTCTCTTGGAGATTATAGTGAGGCTGGAATATACTAACAAGAGTAACAAGATATACAGATTACCAGTATAACCTACTATAATATATCTCTCTTGGAGATTATAGTGAGGTTGGAATATATGTATTGTGGTACTTATTAGCAATGTATTGAAGATGCAGTGAATGTATTATAGTGAAGATGTAGTGAATGTATTATAGTGAAGATTCTGTGAATGTATTGTAGTGAAGATGCTGTGAATGTATTATTAAGAAGATGCAGTGAATATTTTATAGTTAAGATCCAGTAAATGTATTATAGTGAAGATGCATTGAATGTATTACAGTGAATCTTCAGTGAATGTATTATAGTGAAGATGCTGTGAATGTATTATAGTGAAGATGCAGTGAATGTATTATTAAGAAGATGCAATGAATATCTTATAGTGAAGATGCAGTGAATGTATTATAATGAATTTGCATTGAATATATTGTAGTGAAGATCCAGTGAATGTATTATAGTGAAGAGGAAGTAATGTATCATCCATGATAGATTACTTCCTCTTCAATATAACTTACTATTAAACTTACACAATAAAAAACATATAACTTAAATGTAAAATATAACTTAAAAGTTATTATCACAGTGGTAATAACTGACTCAATATTCTTGTTCAATCTCCTCGTCACTTCAATATTTTTCCGTTCAAAATTCATAATCATCATAATTTTCTGGATCAGAATTGCCATAATAATCGTCCTCGATAATGTCACCATCGTCGTCGTTACTGTCACTATAATAATAACCGTTTTCAGTCTCACTATCAGGCTCTGGTTCATCACGTTCTAAATAGAAATCATCATCCTCATCACTATCATCACGATAGCTGTCTTCATCAGCAAAGACAAGTTCCAGAATTTGTTGTCCTTGCCGTTCAAGTTCCTCCAGCTCCTTCTTATCTATCTCATCTTTACTAGCTTCCTTATCAGTGGTTTTGATATGAGTGGATTTGCTGTCCGTTGATTCGCTGTCTGATGATTCGTCTGAAGAACTGATGAATAAATCAGAGACAACATTTTCATAATTTAACTTGGCTTCATTTTCGTTTTCCAGATCAGAATTATTGTTCCTTATTTTGTCTTCCTTACATTTTTTGGCTGGAAGAAACAGAGAATGTTCGTCTTGTGTCGTCCTTTTAGCAGCATTGTCTGGCACACACTTCTTATCCAGAGATTCGTCCTCAGAAGATTCATCTGAAGAACTGACGAATAGATCAGAAAGAAGAGTTTCATACTTTATTTTTGTCTCATTTTTCATGTCCTGACAGCAAGTCTTGTTGCTCATTTTTCCTTCATTAGATCTTTTGGATGGAGGAAACAGAGAATTTTCCTCTTCTCTCTTCCTTTTAGCAGCATTGTCTGGCACACACTTGTATTTATTTGATGAATCCATTACTGATGTTTATGCTAACAAGAGTAACAAGATATACAGATTACCAGTATAACCTGCTATAATATATCTCTCTTGGAGATTATAGTGAGGTTGGAATATTCTAACAAGAGTAACAAGATATACAGATTACCAGTATAACCTACTATGATATATCTATCTCTCTTGGAGATTATAGTGAGGCTGGAATATACTAACAAGAGTAACAAGATATACAGATTACCAGTATAACCTACTATAATATATCTCTCTTGGAGATTATAGTGAGGTTGGAATATATGTATTGTGGTACTTATTAGCAATGTATTGAAGATGCAGTGAATGTATTATAGTGAAGATGTAGTGAATGTATTATAGTGAAGATTCTGTGAATGTATTGTAGTGAAGATGCTGTGAATGTATTATTAAGAAGATGCAGTGAATATTTTATAGTTAAGATCCAGTAAATGTATTATAGTGAAGATGCATTGAATGTATTACAGTGAATCTTCAGTGAATGTATTATAGTGAAGATGCTGTGAATGTATTATAGTGAAGATGCAGTGAATGTATTATTAAGAAGATGCAATGAATATCTTATAGTGAAGATGCAGTGAATGTATTATAATGAATTTGCACTGAATATATTGTAGTGAAGATCCAGTGAATGTATTATAGTGAAGAGGAAGTAATGTATCATCCATGATAGATTACTTCCTCTTCAATATAACTTACTATTAAACTTACACAATAAAAAACATATAACTTAAATGTAAAATATAACTTAAAAGTTATTATCACAGTGGTAATAACTGACTCAATATTCTTGTTCAATCTCCTCGTCACTTCAATATTTTTCCGTTCAAAATTCATAATCATCATAATTTTCTGGATCAGAATTGCCATAATAATCGTCCTCGATAATGTCACCATCGTCGTCGTCACTGTCACTATAATAATAACCGTTTTCAGTCTCACTATCAGGCTCTGGTTCATCACGTTCTAAATAGAAATCATCATCTTTATCACTATCATCACGATAGCTGTCTTCATCAGCAAAGACAAGTTCCAGAATTTGTTGTCCTTGCCGTTCAAGTTCCTCCAGCTCCTTCTTATCTATCTCATCTTTACTAGCTTCCTTATCAGTGGTTTTGATATGAGTGGATTTGCTGTCCGTTGATTCGCTGTCTGATGATTCGTCTGAAGAACTGATGAATAAATCAGAGACAACATTTTCATAATTTAACTTGGCTTCATTTTCGTTTTCCAGATCAGAATTATTGTTCCTTATTTTGTCTTCCTTACATTTTTTGGCTGGAAGAAACAGAGAATGTTCGTCTTGTGTCGTCCTTTTAGCAGCATTGTCTGGCACACACTTCTTATCCAGAGATTCGTCCTCAGAAGATTCATCTGAAGAACTGACGAATAGATCAGAAAGAAGAGTTTCATACTTTATTTTTGTCTCATTTTTCATGTCCTGACAGCAAGTCTTGTTGCTCATTTTTCCTTCATTAGATCTTTTGGATGGAGGAAACAGAGAATTTTCCTCTTCTCTCTTCCTTTTAGCAGCATTGTCTGGCACACACTTGTATTTATTTGATGAATCCATTACTGATGTTTATGCTAACAAGAGTAACAAGATATACAGATTACCAGTATAACCTGCTATAATATATCTCTCTTGGAGATTATAGTGAGGTTGGAATATTCTAACAAGAGTAACAAGATATACAGATTACCAGTATAACCTACAAGATATACAGATTACCAGTATAACCTACTATGATATATCTATCTCTCTTGGAGATTATAGTGAGGCTGGAATATACTAACAAGAGTAACAAGATATACAGATTACCAGTATAACCTACTATAATATATCTCTCTTGGAGATTATAGTGAGGTTGGAATATATGTATTGTGGTACTTATTAGCAATGTATTGAAGATGCAGTGAATGTATTATAGTGAAGATGTAGTGAATGTATTATAGTGAAGATTCTGTGAATGTATTGTAGTGAAGATGCTGTGAATGTATTATTAAGAAGATGCAGTGAATATTTTATAGTTAAGATCCAGTAAATGTATTATAGTGAAGATGCATTGAATGTATTACAGTGAATCTTCAGTGAATGTATTATAGTGAAGATGCTGTGAATGTATTATAGTGAAGATGCAGTGAATGTATTATTAAGAAGATGCAATGAATATCTTATAGTGAAGATGCAGTGAATGTATTATAATGAATTTGCACTGAATATATTGTAGTGAAGATCCAGTGAATGTATTATAGTGAAGAGGAAGTAATGTATCATCCATGATAGATTACTTCCTCTTCAATATAACTTACTATTAAACTTACACAATAAAAAACATATAACTTAAATGTAAAATATAACTTAAAAGTTATTATCACAGTGGTAATAACTGACTCAATATTCTTGTTCAATCTCCTCGTCACTTCAATATTTTTCCGTTCAAAATTCATAATCATCATAATTTTCTGGATCAGAATTGCCAAAATAATCGTCCTCGATAATGTCACCATCGTCGTCGTTACTGTCACTATAATAATAACCGTTTTCAGTCTCACTATCAGGCTCTGGTTCATCACGTTCTAAATAGAAATCATCATCTTTATCACTATCATCACGATAGCTGTCTTCATCAGCAAAGACAAGTTCCAGAATTTGTTGTCCTTGCCGTTCAAGTTCCTCCAGCTCCTTCTTATCTATCTCATCTTTACTAGCTTCCTTATCAGTGGTTTTGATATGAGTGGATTTGCTGTCCGTTGATTCGCTGTCTGATGATTCGTCTGAAGAACTGATGAATAAATCAGAGACAACATTTTCATAATTTAACTTGGCTTCATTTTCGTTTTCCAGATCAGAATTATTGTTCCTTATTTTGTCTTCCTTACATTTTTTGGCTGGAAGAAACAGAGAATGTTCGTCTTGTGTCGTCCTTTTAGCAGCATTGTCTGGCACACACTTCTTATCCAGAGATTCGTCCTCAGAAGATTCATCTGAAGAACTGACGAATAGATCAGAAAGAAGAGTTTCATACTTTATTTTTGTCTCATTTTTCATGTCCTGACAGCAAGTCTTGTTGCTCATTTTTCCTTCATTAGATCTTTTGGATGGAGGAAACAGAGAATTTTCCTCTTCTCTCTTCCTTTTAGCAGCATTGTCTGGCACACACTTGTATTTATTTGATGAATCCATTACTGATGTTTATGCTAACAAGAGTAACAAGATATACAGATTACCAGTATAACCTGCTATAATATATCTCTCTTGGAGATTATAGTGAGGTTGGAATATTCTAACAAGAGTAACAAGATATACAGATTACCAGTATGGAAACCTACTATGATATATCTATCTCTCTTGGAGATTATAGTGAGGCTGGAATATACTAACAAGAGTAACAAGATATACAGATTACCAGTATAACCTACTATAATATATCTCTCTTGGAGATTATAGTGAGGTTGGAATATATGTATTGTGGTACTTATTAGCAATGTATTGAAGATGCAGTGAATGTATTATAGTGAAGATGTAGTGAATGTATTATAGTGAAGATTCTGTGAATGTATTGTAGTGAAGATGCTGTGAATGTATTATTAAGAAGATGCAGTGAATATTTTATAGTTAAGATCCAGTAAATGTATTATAGTGAAGATGCATTGAATGTATTACAGTGAATCTTCAGTGAATGTATTATAGTGAAGATGCTGTGAATGTATTATAGTGAAGATGCAGTGAATGTATTATTAAGAAGATGCAATGAATATCTTATAGTGAAGATGCAGTGAATGTATTATAATGAATTTGCACTGAATATATTGTAGTGAAGATCCAGTGAATGTATTATAGTGAAGAGGAAGTAATGTATCATCCATGATAGATTACTTCCTCTTCAATATAACTTACTATTAAACTTACACAATAAAAAACATATAACTTAAATGTAAAATATAACTTAAAAGTTATTATCACAGTGGTAATAACTGACTCAATATTCTTGTTCAATCTCCTCGTCACTTCAATATTTTTCCGTTCAAAATTCATAATCATCATAATTTTCTGGATCAGAATTGCCAAAATAATCGTCCTCGATAATGTCACCATCGTCGTCGTTACTGTCACTATAATAATAACCGTTTTCAGTCTCACTATCAGGCTCTGGTTCATCACGTTCTAAATAGAAATCATCATCTTTATCACTATCATCACGATAGCTGTCTTCATCAGCAAAGACAAGTTCCAGAATTTGTTGTCCTTGCCGTTCAAGTTCCTCCAGCTCCTTCTTATCTATCTCATCTTTACTAGCTTCCTTATCAGTGGTTTTGATATGAGTGGATTTGCTGTCCGTTGATTCGCTGTCTGATGATTCGTCTGAAGAACTGATGAATAAATCAGAGACAACATTTTCATAATTTAACTTGGCTTCATTTTCGTTTTCCAGATCAGAATTATTGTTCCTTATTTTGTCTTCCTTACATTTTTTGGCTGGAAGAAACAGAGAATGTTCGTCTTCTGTCGTCCTTTTAGCAGCATTGTCTGGCACACACTTCTTATCCAGAGATTCGTCCTCAGAAGATTCATCTGAAGAACTGACGAATAGATCAGAAAGAAGAGTTTCATACTTTATTTTTGTCTCATTTTTCATGTCCTGACAGCAAGTCTTGTTGCTCATTTTTCCTTCATTAGATCTTTTGGATGGAGGAAACAGAGAATTTTCCTCTTCTCTCTTCCTTTTAGCAGCATTGTCTGGCACACACTTGTATTTATTTGATGAATCCATTACTGATGTTTATGCTAACAAGAGTAACAAGATATACAGATTACCAGTATAACCTGCTATAATATATTTGGAGATTATAGTGAGGTTGGAATATTCTAACAAGAGTAACAAGATATACAGATTAGCAGTATAACCTACTATAATATATCTCTCTTGGAGATTATAGTGAGGTTGGAATATTCTAACAAGAGTAACAAGATATACAGATTACCAGTATAACCTGCTATAATATATCTCTCTTGGAGATTATAGTGAGGTTGGAATATTCTAACAAGAGTAACAAGATATACAGATTACCAGTATAACCTACTATGATATATCTATCTCTCTTGGAGATTATAGTGAGGCTGGAATATACTAACAAGAGTAACAAGATATACAGATTACCAGTATAACCTACTATAATATATCTCTCTTGGAGATTATAGTGAGGTTGGAATATATGTATTGTGGTACTTATTAGCAATGTATTGAAGATGCAGTGAATGTATTATAGTGAAGATGTAGTGAATGTATTATAGTGAAGATTCTGTGAATGTATTGTAGTGAAGATGCTGTGAATGTATTATTAAGAAGATGCAGTGAATATTTTATAGTTAAGATCCAGTAAATGTATTATAGTGAAGATGCATTGAATGTATTACAGTGAATCTTCAGTGAATGTATTATAGTGAAGATGCTGTGAATGTATTATAGTGAAGATGCAGTGAATGTATTATTAAGAAGATGCAATGAATATCTTATAGTGAAGATGCAGTGAATGTATTATAATGAATTTGCATTGAATATATTGTAGTGAAGATCCAGTGAATGTATTATAGTGAAGAGGAAGTAATGTATCATCCATGATAGATTACTTCCTCTTCAATATAACTTACTATTAAACTTACACAATAAAAAACATATAACTTAAATGTAAAATATAACTTAAAAGTTATTATCACAGTGGTAATAACTGACTCAATATTCTTGTTCAATCTCCTCGTCACTTCAATATTTTTCCGTTCAAAATTCATAATCATCATAATTTTCTGGATCAGAATTGCCATAATAATCGTCCTCGATAATATCACCATCGTCGTCGTCACTGTCACTATAATAATAACCGTTTTCAGTCTCACTATCAGGCTCTGGTTCATCACGTTCTAAATAGAAATCATCATCCTCATCACTATCATCACGATAGCTGTCTTCATCAGCAAAGACAAGTTCCAGAATTTGTTGTCCTTGCCGTTCAAGTTCCTCCAGCTCCTTCTTATCTATCTCATCTTTACTAGCTTCCTTATCAGTGGTTTTGATATGAGTGGATTTGCTGTCCGTTGATTCGCTGTCTGATGATTCGTCTGAAGAACTGATGAATAAATCAGAGACAACATTTTCATAATTTAACTTGGCTTCATTTTCGTTTTCCAGATCAGAATTATTGTTCCTTATTTTGTCTTCCTTACATTTTTTGGCTGGAAGAAACAGAGAATGTTCGTCTTGTGTCGTCCTTTTAGCAGCATTGTCTGGCACACACTTCTTATCCAGAGATTCGTCCTCAGAAGATTCATCTGAAGAACTGACGAATAGATCAGAAAGAAGAGTTTCATACTTTATTTTTGTCTCATTTTTCATGTCCTGACAGCAAGTCTTGTTGCTCATTTTTCCTTCATTAGATCTTTTGGATGGAGGAAACAGAGAATTTTCCTCTTCTCTCTTCCTTTTAGCAGCATTGTCTGGCACACACTTGTATTTATTTGATGAATCCATTACTGATGTTTATGCTAACAAGAGTAACAAGATATACAGATTACCAGTATAACCTGCTATAATATATCTCTCTTGGAGATTATAGTGAGGTTGGAATATTCTAACAAGAGTAACAAGATATACAGATTACCAGTATAACCTACTATGATATATCTATCTCTCTTGGAGATTATAGTGAGGCTGGAATATACTAACAAGAGTAACAAGATATACAGATTACCAGTATAACCTACTATAATATATCTCTCTTGGAGATTATAGTGAGGTTGGAATATATGTATTGTGGTACTTATTAGCAATGTATTGAAGATGCAGTGAATGTATTATAGTGAAGATGTAGTGAATGTATTATAGTGAAGATTCTGTGAATGTATTGTAGTGAAGATGCTGTGAATGTATTATTAAGAAGATGCAGTGAATATTTTATAGTTAAGATCCAGTAAATGTATTATAGTGAAGATGCATTGAATGTATTACAGTGAATCTTCAGTGAATGTATTATAGTGAAGATGCTGTGAATGTATTATAGTGAAGATGCAGTGAATGTATTATTAAGAAGATGCAATGAATATCTTATAGTGAAGATGCAGTGAATGTATTATAATGAATTTGCACTGAATATATTGTAGTGAAGATCCAGTGAATGTATTATAGTGAAGAGGAAGTAATGTATCATCCATGATAGATTACTTCCTCTTCAATATAACTTACTATTAAACTTACACAATAAAAAACATATAACTTAAATGTAAAATATAACTTAAAAGTTATTATCACAGTGGTAATAACTGACTCAATATTCTTGTTCAATCTCCTCGTCACTTCAATATTTTTCCGTTCAAAATTCATAATCATCATAATTTTCTGGATCAGAATTGCCAAAATAATCGTCCTCGATAATGTCACCATCGTCGTCGTTACTGTCACTATAATAATAACCGTTTTCAGTCTCACTATCAGGCTCTGGTTCATCACGTTCTAAATAGAAATCATCATCTTTATCACTATCATCACGATAGCTGTCTTCATCAGCAAAGACAAGTTCCAGAATTTGTTGTCCTTGCCGTTCAAGTTCCTCCAGCTCCTTCTTATCTATCTCATCTTTACTAGCTTCCTTATCAGTGGTTTTGATATGAGTGGATTTGCTGTCCGTTGATTCGCTGTCTGATGATTCGTCTGAAGAACTGATGAATAAATCAGAGACAACATTTTCATAATTTAACTTGGCTTCATTTTCGTTTTCCAGATCAGAATTATTGTTCCTTATTTTGTCTTCCTTACATTTTTTGGCTGGAAGAAACAGAGAATGTTCGTCTTGTGTCGTCCTTTTAGCAGCATTGTCTGGCACACACTTCTTATCCAGAGATTCGTCCTCAGAAGATTCATCTGAAGAACTGACGAATAGATCAGAAAGAAGAGTTTCATACTTTATTTTTGTCTCATTTTTCATGTCCTGACAGCAAGTCTTGTTGCTCATTTTTCCTTCATTAGATCTTTTGGATGGAGGAAACAGAGAATTTTCCTCTTCTCTCTTCCTTTTAGCAGCATTGTCTGGCACACACTTGTATTTATTTGATGAATCCATTACTGATGTTTATGCTAACAAGAGTAACAAGATATACAGATTACCAGTATAACCTGCTATAATATATCTCTCTTGGAGATTATAGTGAGGTTGGAATATTCTAACAAGAGTAACAAGATATACAGATTACCAGTATAACCTACTATGATATATCTATCTCTCTTGGAGATTATAGTGAGGCTGGAATATACTAACAAGAGTAACAAGATATACAGATTACCAGTATAACCTACTATAATATATCTCTCTTGGAGATTATAGTGAGGTTGGAATATATGTATTGTGGTACTTATTAGCAATGTATTGAAGATGCAGTGAATGTATTATAGTGAAGATGTAGTGAATGTATTATAGTGAAGATTCTGTGAATGTATTGTAGTGAAGATGCTGTGAATGTATTATTAAGAAGATGCAGTGAATATTTTATAGTTAAGATCCAGTAAATGTATTATAGTGAAGATGCATTGAATGTATTACAGTGAATCTTCAGTGAATGTATTATAGTGAAGATGCTGTGAATGTATTATAGTGAAGATGCAGTGAATGTATTATTAAGAAGATGCAATGAATATCTTATAGTGAAGATGCAGTGAATGTATTATAATGAATTTGCACTGAATATATTGTAGTGAAGATCCAGTGAATGTATTATAGTGAAGAGGAAGTAATGTATCATCCATGATAGATTACTTCCTCTTCAATATAACTTACTATTAAACTTACACAATAAAAAACATATAACTTAAATGTAAAATATAACTTAAAAGTTATTATCACAGTGGTAATAACTGACTCAATATTCTTGTTCAATCTCCTCGTCACTTCAATATTTTTCCGTTCAAAATTCATAATCATCATAATTTTCTGGATCAGAATTGCCAAAATAATCGTCCTCGATAATGTCACCATCGTCGTCGTTACTGTCACTATAATAATAACCGTTTTCAGTCTCACTATCAGGCTCTGGTTCATCACGTTCTAAATAGAAATCATCATCTTTATCACTATCATCACGATAGCTGTCTTCATCAGCAAAGACAAGTTCCAGAATTTGTTGTCCTTGCCGTTCAAGTTCCTCCAGCTCCTTCTTATCTATCTCATCTTTACTAGCTTCCTTATCAGTGGTTTTGATATGAGTGGATTTGCTGTCCGTTGATTCGCTGTCTGATGATTCGTCTGAAGAACTGATGAATAAATCAGAGACAACATTTTCATAATTTAACTTGGCTTCATTTTCGTTTTCCAGATCAGAATTATTGTTCCTTATTTTGTCTTCCTTACATTTTTTGGCTGGAAGAAACAGAGAATGTTCGTCTTGTGTCGTCCTTTTAGCAGCATTGTCTGGCACACACTTCTTATCCAGAGATTCGTCCTCAGAAGATTCATCTGAAGAACTGACGAATAGATCAGAAAGAAGAGTTTCATACTTTATTTTTGTCTCATTTTTCATGTCCTGACAGCAAGTCTTGTTGCTCATTTTTCCTTCATTAGATCTTTTGGATGGAGGAAACAGAGAATTTTCCTCTTCTCTCTTCCTTTTAGCAGCATTGTCTGGCACACACTTGTATTTATTTGATGAATCCATTACTGATGTTTATGCTAACAAGAGTAACAAGATATACAGATTACCAGTATAACCTGCTATAATATATCTCTCTTGGAGATTATAGTGAGGTTGGAATATTCTAACAAGAGTAACAAGATATACAGATTACCAGTATAACCTACTATGATATATCTATCTCTCTTGGAGATTATAGTGATGCTGGAATATACTAACAAGAGTAACAAGATATACAGATTACCAGTATAACCTACTATAATATATCTCTCTTGGAGATTATAGTGAGGTTGGAATATATGTATTGTGGTACTTATTAGCAATGTATTGAAGATGCAGTGAATGTATTATAGTGAAGATGTAGTGAATGTATTATAGTGAAGATTCTGTGAATGTATTGTAGTGAAGATGCTGTGAATGTATTATAGTGAAGATGCTGTGAATGTATTATTAAGAAGATGCAGCAAATATTTTATAGTGAAGATCCAGTAAATGTATTATAGTGAAGATGCATTGAATGTATTACAGTGAATCTTCAGTGAATGTATTATAGTGAAGATGCTGTGAATGTATTATAGTGAAGATGCAGTGAATGTATTATTAAGAAGATGCAGTGAATATCTTATAGTGAAGATGCAGTGAATGTATTATAATGAATATGCATTGAATATATTGTAGTGAAGATCCAGTGAATGTATTATAGTGAAGATGCAGTGAATTTATTACAGTGAATCTTCAGTGAATGTATTATAATGAAGATGCAGTGCATTTATTACAGTGAATCTGCAGTGAATGTATTATGTTGAGGATACAGTGAGTGTGTTATAAGGTTCCATCACCAAGGATGGGTTTCCCTCACATTTTCTTCGTCCTTCTCGTGTTTTCCTGTCCTGTTCTCCCTCGTCTTGTTTTCCCGTCATTTTACTTGAATCACTATTGGTTTCTCACACATTTAAAATCGCCCTGGACTGGTTTCCGTGTCGTTTCCCTTCGTCATGGACGGGTTTCCTTGTCCCATTCTGTCTCCTTGGATGAGTTTCTCTGTCATTTTCCATCACACTGCAGAGGTGTCCCTTTAACTGTCAGTCTCCCCGGACGGGTTTCCCTGTCATAGTCAATCTCCATGAACGAGTTTACCTATCATATTCTATCGTCTTTGACAGGTTTTCCTGTCATTTTCCAATACACTGCAAGTGTTTCAGCGGTAATATTCCAGTGACTTGGACGTTATTCGGTCATTTTCCATCGCGCAGGATGGGTTTCACTGTCACATTAAATCCCCCTTCACTTCTTTTAATGTCAATTTCGTTTCCCTTAGACGGGTTTTCCCTGTCACTCTCCATCACTTTAAAGTGGTTTCACTCTTATGTACCAATATCAACGAAGGTTTATTTTTCATATTCAATAATGCTTGATTGGTTTACCTGTCATTCTTCATCTTCCTGGACTGGTTTCCTTCTCATTATAAATCGCCCTTGACCGGTTTTCCTTTCATATTCCCTGGTTATGGAGGGGGTTACCCTGTAATTTTAATCACATTGAACGTGTTTCAATGTCACATTTCATCACCCTAGACGGGTTTCCCTGTCATATTTCATCGCCCTGGATGGGTTTCCCATGTCATATTTCATCGCACTGGATGGGTTTCCCTGTAATATTTCATCGCCCTGGACGTGTTTCCTTGTCATATTTCATTTCCCTGGAAGGGTTTCCTTGTCATATTTCATTGCCCTGGACGTGTTTCCCTGTCATATTTCATTTCCCTGGAAGGGTTTCCTTGTCATATTTCATCGCCCTGGACGTGTTTCCCTGTCATATTTCATTTCCCTGGAAGGGTTTCCTTGTCATATTTCATTGCCCTGGCCGGGTCTCACTGTCATATTTCATCGCCCTGGAAGGGTCTCCCTGTCATATTTCATCGCCCTGGACGGGTTCCCTTGTCATATTTCTTCGACCTGGACGGGTTTCCATGTCATATTTCATCGCCCTGGACGGGTCTCCCTGTAATATATCGTCGCCCTGGACGGGTTTCCTTGTCATATTGAATCGCAATGGACGGGTTTCCCTGTCATATTTCATCGCCCTGGACGGGTTTACCTGTCATATTACATCGCCCTGGACGGGTTTCCTTGTCATATTTCGACCTGGACGGGCTTCCCTGTCATATTTCATCGCACTGGACGAGTTTCCCTGTCATATTTCATTGCCCTGGAAGGGTTTCCTTGTCATATTTCATCGCCCTGGACGGGTTTCCCTGTCATATTTCATCGCCCTGGACGGGATTCCCGCTCATATTTCATCGCCCCGGACGCGTCTCCCTGTCATATTTCATCGCATTGGACGGGTTTCCCTGTCATATTTCATCGCCCTACAGAGGATTCCCTGTCATATTTCATCGCCAAGGACGGGTTTCCCTGTCATATTTCATCGCCCTGGACGGGATTCCTTGTCATATTTCATCGCCCTGGACGGGTTTCCTTGTCATAATTCATCGCCCTGGACGGATTTTCCTGTCATATTTCATCGCCCAGGACGGGTTTCCCAGTCATAATTCATCGCCCTGGACGGTTTCCCCTGTCATATTTCATCGCCCTGGATGGAATTCCCTGTCTTATTTCATCGTCCTGGACGGTTTCCCATGTCATATTTCATCGCCCTGGACGGGTTTCCTTGTCATAATTCATCGCCCTGGACTGGTTTCCCTGTCATATTTCATCGCCCTGGACGGGTTTCCCTGTCATATTTCATCGCCCTTAACGGTTTCTCTGTCATAATTCATCGCCCTGGACTGGTTTCCTTGTCATAATTCATCGCCCTGGACGGGTTTCCCTGTCATATTTCATCGCCCTGGACGGGTTTCCCTGTCATCTTTCATCGCCCTGCACGGGTCTCCCTGTCATATTTCATCGCCCTTAACGGTTTCTCTGTCATAATTCATCGCCCTGGACGGGTCTCCCTGTCATATTTCATCGCTCTGGACGGGTTTCCCTGTCATATTTCATCGCCCGGGACGGGTCTCCATGTCATATTTCATCGCCCTGGACGGGACTACCTGTCACATTTCATCGCCCTGGACGGGTCTCCCTGTCATATTTTATCTTCCTGGGCGGTTTTTCTCTCATATTTCTTCGCCCTTGACGGGTTTCCCTGTCATATTTCATCGCTCTGGACGGGTTTCTCTGTCATATTTCATTGCTCTGGACGGGTTTCACTGTCTTATTTCATCGCCCTGGACTGGTTTCCCTGTCATATTTCATCGCTCTGGACGGGTTTCACTGTCATATTTCATTGCTCTTGACGGGTTTCCCTGTCATATTTCATTGCTCTGGACGGGTTTCACTGTCTTATTTTATCGCCCTGGACTGGTTTCCCTGTCATATTTCATCGCTCTGGACGGGTTTCCCTGTCATATTTCATCGCACTGGACTGGATTCACTGTCATATTTCATCGCCCTGGATGAGTTTCCCTGTCATATTTCATCGCCCAGGACGGTTTTTCATTGTCATTTTTCATCTTCCTGGACGGGTTTCCCTGTCATATTTCATCTTCCTGGACGGGTTTCCCTGTCATAATTCATCACCTGGACGGGTTTCCCTGTCATATTTCATCTTCTGGAAGGGTTTCCCTGTCATATTTCATTGCCCTGGACGGGTTTTCTGTCATATTTCATCGCCCTAGACGGGTCTCCCTGTCATATTTCACCGCCCAGGACTGGTTTCACTGTCATTCTTCATCGCTCTGGACGGGTTTCACTGTCATATTTCGTCGCCCTGGACTGGTTTCACTGTCATATTTCATCGCTCTGGACGGGTTTCACTGTCATATTTCACCGCCCAGGACTGGTTTCACTGTCATTCTTCATCGCTCTGGACGGGTTTCACTGTCATATTTCGTCGCCCTGAACTGGTTTCACTATCATATTTCATCGCCCTGGACGGGTTTCCCTGTCATATTTCATCGCCCTGGACGGGTTTCTCTGTCATATTTCATCGACCTGGACGGGTCTCCCTCTCATATTTCATTGCCCTGGACGGGTTTCCCTGTCATATTTCATCGCCCTGGACGGGTTTCCCTCTCATATTTCATCGCTCTTGACGGGTTTCCCTGTCATATTTCATCTTCCTGGATTAGTTTCTCTGTCTTATTTCATCGCCATGGACGTGTTTCCCTGTCATATTTCATCTTCCTGGATTAGTTTCTCTGTCTTATTTCATCGCCATGGACGGGTTTCCCTGTCATATTTCATCTTCCTGGATTAGTTTCTCTGTCTTATTTCATCGCCATGGACGGGTTTCCCTGTCATATTTCATCGCCCTGGACGGGTTTCCCTGTCATATTTCATCGCCCTGGACGGGTTTCACTGTCATATTTCATCGCCCAGGACGGGTTTGCCTGTCATATTTCATCGACCTGGACGGGTTTCCTTGTCATATTTCATCGCCCTGGACGGGTTTCCCTCTCATATTTCATCGCCCTGGACGGGTTTCCCTGTCATATTTCATCTTCTGGACGGGTTTCCCTGTCATATTTCATCTTCCTGGACGAGTTTCCCTGTCATATTTCATCTTCCTGGACGGGTTTCCCTGTCATATTTCATCGCCTTGGACGGGTCTCCCTGTCATATTTCATCGCCTTGGACGGGTTTCCCTCTCATATTTCATCTTCCTGGACGGGTCTCCCTGTCATGTTTCATCGCCCAGGACGGGTTTCCCTGTTATATTTCATCGCCCTGGACGGGTCTCCTTGTCATATTTCATCGCCCTGGACGGGTCTCCCTGTCATATTTCATCGCCCTGGACGATTTTTATGTCATATTTCATCGCCCAGGACAGTTTTCCCTGTCATATTTCGTCACCCTGGACGGATCTCCCTCTCATATTTCATCGCCCAGGACGGGTTTCGCTGTCATATTTCATCGCCCTGGACGGGACTACCTGTCACATTTCATCGCCCTGGACTGCTTTCCCTGTCATATTTCATCCCTTTGGACGGGTTTCCCTGTCATATTTCATCGCACTGGACTGGTTTCCCTGTCATATTTCATCGCCCTGGACGGGTTTCCCTGTCATATTTCATCTTCCTGGACGGGTTTCCCTGTCATATTTCATCGAACTGGACGGTTTTCTCTGTCATATTTCATCTCTCTGGACGGGTTTCCCTGTCATATTTCATCTTACTGGACGGGTTTCACTGTCATATTTCATCTTCCTGGACGGGTTTCACTGTCATATTTCATCTTCCTGGACGGGTTTCCCAGCCATATTTCATCTTCCTGGACGGGTTTCCCTGTCATATTACATCGCCATGGACGGGTTTCACTGTCATATTTCATCTTCCTGGACGGGTTTCACTGTCATATTCCAGCGCCCTGGACGGGTTTAATTGTCATATTCCATCGCCCTGGACGGGTCTCCCTGTCATATTTCATCTTCCTGGACGGGTTTCACTGTCAAATTTCATCTTCCTGGACGGGTTTCACTATCATATTCCAGCGCCCTGGACGGGTTTAACTGTCATATTCCATCGCCCTGGTCGGGTCTCCCTGTCATATTTCATCGCCTTGGACGGGTTTCCCTGTCATATTTCATTTTCCTGGACGGGTTTCTCTGTCATATTTCATCGCCCTGGCCGGTTTTCCCTGTCATATTTCATCTTCCTGGACGGGTTTCCCTGTCATAATTCATCACCTGGAAGGGTTTCCCTGTCATATTTCATCGCCCTGGACGGGTTTCCCTGTCATATTTCATCGCCCTGGACTGGTTTCACTGTCATATTTCATCGCCCAGGACGGGTTTCCCTGTCATATTTCATCGCCCTGGACGGGTTTCCCTGTCATATTTCATCGCCCTGGACGGGTTTCCCTGTCATATTTCATCGCCCTGGACTGTTTTCACTGTCATATTTCATCGCCCTGGACTGGTTTCACTGTCATATTTCATCGCCCTGGACGGGTTTCCCTGTCATATTTCATCGCCCTGGACTGCTTTCACTGTCATATTTCATCGCCCTGGACGGGTTTCCCTGTCATATTTCATCGCCCTGGACGGGTTTCCCTGTCATATTTCGTCGCCCTGGACTGGTTTCACTGTCATATTTCATCGTCTGGACGGGTTTCACTCTCATATTTCATCGCCCTGGACGGGTTTCCCTGTCATATTTCATCGCCCTGGACGGGTTTCCCTGTCATATTTCATCGCCCTGGACGGGTTTCCCTGTCATATTTCATCGCCCTGGACGGGTTTCCCTGTCATATTTCATCTTCCTGGACGGGTTTCCCTGTCATATTTCATCTTCCTGGACGGGTTTCCCTGTCATATTTCATCTTCCTGGACGGGTTTCTCTGTCATATTTCATCGCCCTGGAGGGGTTTCCCTGTCATATTTCATCTTCCTGGACGGGTTTCCCTGTCATATTTCATCTTCCTGGACGGGTTTCCCTGTCATATTTCATCTTCCTGGACGGGTTTCTCTGTCATATTTCATCGCCCTGGAGGGGTTTCCCTGTCATATTTCATCGCCCTGGATGGGTTTCTCTGTCATATTTCATCGCCCTGGATGGGTTTCTCTGTCATATTTCATCGCCCTGGATGGGTTTCCCCGTCATATTTCATCGCTCTGGACGGGTTTCCTTTTCATATTTCATCGCCCTGGACGGGTTTCCCCGTCATATTTCATCGCCCTGGACGGGTTTCCTTTTCATATTTCATCGCCCTGGACGGGTTTCCCTGTCATATTTCATCTTCCCGGACTAGTTTCCCTGTCATATTTCATTGCCCTGGACGGGTTTCCCTGTCATATTTCATCGCCCTGGACGGGTTTCCCTGTCATATTTCATCGCCCTGGACGAGTTTGCCTGTCATATTTCATCGCCCTGGACGGGTTTCCCTGTCATATTTCATCTTCCAGGACGGGTTTCCCCGTCATATTTCATCGCTCTGGACGGGTTTCCCTGTCATATTTCATCGCCTTGGACGGGTTTCCCTGTCATATTTCATCGCCCTGGACGAGTTTCACTGTCATATTTCATCGCCCTGGACGGGTTTTCCTGTCATATTTCATCGCCCTGGACGGGTTTCCCTGTCATATTTCATCGCCTTGGACGGGTTTCCCTGTCATATTTCATCGCCCTGGACGAGTTTCACTGTCATATTTCATCGCCCTGGACGGGTTTTCCTGTCATATTTCATCGCCCTGGACGTGTTTCCCTGTCATATTTCTTTTCCCTGGACGGGTTTCCCTGTCATATTTCATCGCCCTGGACGGGTTTCCCTGTCATATTTCATCGCCCTGGACGGGTTTCCCTGTCATATTTCATCGCCCTGGACGGGTTTCCCTGTCATATTTCATCTTCCTGGACGGGTTTCCCTGTCATATTTCATCTTCCTGGACGGGTTTCCCTGTCATATTTCATCTTCCTGGACGGGTTTCTCTGTCATATTTCATCGCCCTGGAGGGGTTTCCCTGTCATATTTCATCTTCCTGGACGGGTTTCCCTGTCATATTTCATCTTCCTGGACGGGTTTCCCTGTCATATTTCATCTTCCTGGACGGGTTTCTCTGTCATATTTCATCGCCCTGGAGGGGTTTCCCTGTCATATTTCATCGCCCTGGATGGGTTTCTCTGTCATATTTCATCGCCCTGGATGGGTTTCTCTGTCATATTTCATCGCCCTGGATGGGTTTCCCCGTCATATTTCATCGCTCTGGACGGGTTTCCTTTTCATATTTCATCGCCCTGGACGGGTTTCCCCGTCATATTTCATCGCCCTGGACGGGTTTCCTTTTCATATTTCATCGCCCTGGACGGGTTTCCCTGTCATATTTCATCTTCCCGGACTAGTTTCCCTGTCATATTTCATTGCCCTGGACGGGTTTCCCTGTCATATTTCATCGCCCTGGACGGGTTTCCCTGTCATATTTCATCGCCCTGGACGAGTTTGCCTGTCATATTTCATCGCCCTGGACGGGTTTCCCTGTCATATTTCATCTTCCAGGACGGGTTTCCCCGTCATATTTCATCGCTCTGGACGGGTTTCCCTGTCATATTTCATCGCCTTGGACGGGTTTCCCTGTCATATTTCATCGCCCTGGACGAGTTTCACTGTCATATTTCATCGCCCTGGACGGGTTTTCCTGTCATATTTCATCGCCCTGGACGGGTTTCCCTGTCATATTTCATCGCCTTGGACGGGTTTCCCTGTCATATTTCATCGCCCTGGACGAGTTTCACTGTCATATTTCATCGCCCTGGACGGGTTTTCCTGTCATATTTCATCGCCCTGGACGTGTTTCCCTGTCATATTTCTTTTCCCTGGACGGGTTTCACTGTCATATTTAATCGCCCTGGACTGGTTTCCCTGTCAAATCTCATCACCCTGGACATGTTTCACTGTCATATTTTTTCGTTCTGGACGGGTTTCATTGTCATGTTTCTTCGATCTGGGCGGGTTTCCTTGTTGAATTTCATGGCCCTGGACGGGTTTCCTTTTCATATTTCATCGCCCTGGACCGGTTTCCCTGTCATATTTCATCTTCCTGGACGGGTTTCCCTGTCATATTTCATGTTCCTGGACGGGGTTCCCAGTCATATTCCATCGCCCTGGACGAGTTTCCCTGTCATATTTCATCTTCTTGGACGAGTTTCCCTGTCATATATCATCTTCCTGGACGAGTTTCCCTGTCATATTTCATCTTCCTGGACGGGTTTCCCTGTCATGTTTCGTCTTCCTGGACGGGTTTCCATGTCATATTTCATCGCCCTGGACTGGTCTCCCTGTCATATTTCATCGCCCTGGACGATTTTTCTGTCATATTTCAACGCCCTGGACGGGTTTCCTTGTCATATTTCGTCGCCCTGGACGGATCTCCCTATCATATTTCATCGCCCTGGACGGGTCTCCCTGTTATATTTCATGGTCCTGGACGGGTCTCCTTGTCATATTTCATCGCCCTGGACGGGTCTTCCTGTCATATTTCATCTTCCTAGACGGGTTTCTCTGTCATATTTCATCGCTCAGGACGGGTTTGCCTGTCATATTTCATCGCTCTGGACGGGTTTCCCTGTCATATTTCATCTTCCTGGACGGGTTTCCCTGTCATATTTCACCGCCGTGGACGGGTTTCCCTGTCATATTACATCGCCCTGGACGGGTCTCCCTGTCATATTTCATTGCCCTGGACGGGTTTTCTGTCATATTTCATCGCCATGGACGGTTTTCCCTGTCATATTTCATCGCCGTGGACGGGTTTCCCTGTCATATTACATAGCCCTGGACGGGTTTCCCTGTCATATTTCATCTTCCTGGACGGGTTTCCCAGTCATATTTCATCTTCCTGGACGGGTTTCACTGTCATATTTCATCTTCCTGGACGGGTTTCACTGTCATATTCCAGCGCCCTGGACGGGTTTAACTGTCATATTCCATCGCCCTGGACGGGTCTCCCTGTCATATTTCATTTTCCTGGACGGGTTTCTCTGTCATATTTCATCGCCCTGGACTGTTTTCACTGTCATATTCCATCGCCCTGGACGGGTTTCCCTGTCATATTTCATCGCCCTGGACTGTTTTCCCTGTCATATTTCATCGCCCTGGACTGCTTTCACTGTCATATTTCATCGCCCTGGACGGGTTTCCCTGTCATATTTCATCGCTCTGGACGGGTTTCCCTGTCATATTTCATCGCCCTGGACTGGTTTCCCTGTCATATTTCATCGCCCTGGACTGGTTTCACTGTCATATTTCATCGTCTGGACGGGTTTCACTGTCATATTTCATCTCTCTGGACGGTTTTCTCTGTCAAATTTCATGGCCCTGGACGGGTTTCCCTGTCATATTTCATCTTCTGGACGGGTTTCCCTCTCATATTTCATCGCCCTGGACGGGTTTCCCTGTCATTTTTCATCTTCCTGGACGGGTTTTCCTGTCATATTTCATCGCTCTGGACGGGTTTCACTGTCATATTTCATCGCCCTCTACGGGTTTCCCTGTCATATTTCATCGCCATGGACCGTTTTCCCTGTCATATTTCATCGCCCTGGACTGGTTTCCCAGTCATATTTCATCGCCGTGGACGGGTTTCTCTGCCATATTTCATCGCCCTGGACGGGTTTCACCGTCATATTTCATCGCCCTGGACGGGTTTCCCTGTCATATCTCATCTCCGTGGACGGGTTTCACTGTCATATTTAATCGCCCTGGACTGGCTTCACTGTCATATTTCATCGCCCTGGACGGGTTTCCCTCTCATATTTCATCGCCCTGGACTGGTTTCCCTGTCATATTTCATCGCCCTGGACGGGTTTCCTTTTCATAATTAATCGCCATGGACGGGTTTCCCTGTCATATTTCATCTTCCTGGACGGGTTTCCCTGTCATATTTCATCTTCCTGGACGAGTTTCCCTGTCATATTTCATCTTCCTGGACGGGATTCCCTGTCATATTTCATCTTCCTGGACGGGTTTCCCTGCCATATTTCATTTTCCTGGACGGGTTTCCCTGTCATATTTCATCGCCCTGGACGGGTTTCCCTGTCATATTTCACCTTTTGGACGGGTTTCCCTGTCATATTTCATCTTCCTGGACGGTTTTCCCTGTCATATTTCATCGCCCTAGACGAGTTTCCCTGTCATATTTCATCTTCCTGGACGAGTTTCCCTGTCATATTTCATCGCCCTGGACGGGTTTCCCTGTCATATTTCATCTTCCTGGACGGTTTTCCCTGTCATATTTCATCGCCCTGGACGGGGTTCTCTGTTATATTTCATCGCCCTAGACGAGTTTCCCTGTCATATTTCATCTTCTTGGACGGGTTTCCCTGTCATATTTCATCTTCCTGGACGATTTTCCCTGTCACATTTCATCGCCCTTTACGGGATTTCCTGTCATACTTCATCGCCCTGGACGGGTTTCCCTGTCATATTTCATCGCCCTGGACGGGTTTCCCTGTCATATTTCATCGCCCTTGATGGGTTTCCCTGTCATATTTCATCACCCTGGACGGGTTTCCCTGTCATATTTCATCGCCCTTGATGGGTTTCCCTGCCATATTTCATCGCCCTGGACGGGTTTCCCTGTCATATTTCATCGCCCTTGATGGGTTTCCCTGTCATATTTCATCGCCCTGGACGGGTTTCCCTGTCATATTTCATCGCCCTTGATGGGTTTCCCTGCCATATTTCATCGCCCTGGACGGGTTTCCCTGTCATATTTCATCGCCCTTGATGGGTTTCCCTGTCATATTTCATCGCCCTGGACGGGTTTCCCTGTCATATTTCATCGCCCTTGATGGGTTTCCCTGTCATATTTCATCGCCCTGGACTGGTTTCGCTGTCATATTTCATCGCCCTTGATGGGTTTCCCTGTCATATTTCATCGCCCTGGACGGAACTACCTGTCACATTTCATCGCCCTGAACTGGTTTTGCTGTTATATTTCATAGCCCTGGACGGGTCTCCCTGTCATATTTTATTTTCCTAGACGGGTTTCACTGTCATATTTCATCGCCCTTGATGGGTTTCCCTGTCATATTTCATCTTCCTGGACGGGTTTCACTGTCATATTTCATCGCCGTGGACGGGTTTCCCTGTCATATTACATCGCCCTGGACGGGTTTCCCTGTCATATTTCATCTTCCTGGACGGGTTTCCCTGTCATATTTCATCTTCCTGGACGGGTTTCCCTGTCATATTTCATCTTCCTGGACGGGTTTCACTGTCATATTTCATCGCCGTGGACGGGTTTCCCTGTCATATTACATCGCCCTGGACGGGTTTCCCTGTCATATTTCATCTTCCTGGACGGGTTTCCCAGTCATATTTCATCTTCCTGGACGGGTTTCACTGTCATATTTCATCTTCCTGGACGGGTTTCACTCTCATATTCCAGCGCCCTGGACGGGTTTAACTGTCATATTCCATCGCCCTGGACGGGTCTCCCTGACATATTTCATTGCCCTGGACGGGTTTTCTGTCATATTTCATCGCCATGGACGGTTTTCTCTGTCATATTTCATCGCCGTGGACGGGTTTCCCTGTCATATTACATCGCCCTGGACGGGTTTCCCTGTCATATTTCATCTTCCTGGACGGGTTTCCCAGTCATATTTCATCTTCCTGGACGGGTTTCACTGTCATATTTCATCTTCCTGGACGGGTTACACTGTCATATTCCAGCGCCCTGGACGGGTTTAACTGTCATATTCCATCGCCCTGGACGGGTTTCCTTGTCATATTTCATTTTCCTGGACGGGTTTCTCTGTCATATTTCATCGCCCTGGACGGGTTTCCCTGTCATATTTCATCTTCCTGGACGGGTTTTCCTGTCATATTTCGTCTTCCTGGACGGGTTTCCCTGTCATATTTCATCGCCCTGGACGGGATTTCCTGTCACACTTCATCGCCCTGGACGGGTTTCCCTGTCATATTTCATCTTCCAGGACGGGTTTCACCGTCATATTTCATCGCTCTAGACGGGTTTCCCTGTCATATTTCATCGCCCTGGACGGGTTTCCCTGTCATATTTCATCGCCCTGGACGGGTTTCCCTGTCATATTTCATCGCCGTGGACGGGTTTCCCAGTCATATCTCTTCTCCCTGGACGGGTTTCACTGTCATATTTAATCGCCCTGGACTGGCTTCCCTGTCATATTTCATCGCCCTGGACGGGTTTCCCTCTCATATTTCATCGCCCTGGACTGGTTTCCCTGTCATATTTCTTCGATTTGTACGGGTTTCCCTGTCATATTTCATCTCTCTGGACGGGTTTCTCTGTCATATTTCATCGCTCTGGACGGGTTTCCCTGTCATATTTCATCTTCCTGGACGGGTTTCCCTGTCATATTTCATAGCCATGGACGGGTTTCCCTGTCATATTTCATCTTCCTGGACGGGTTTCCCTGTCATATTTCATCTTCCTGGACGGGTTTCCCTGTCATATTTCATCTTCCTGGACGGGTTTCACTGTCATATTCCAGCGCCCTGGACGGGTTTAACTGTCATATTCCATCGCCCTGGACGGATCTCCCTGTCATATTTCATTGCCCTGGACGGGTTTTCTGTCATATTTCATCGCCATGGACGGTTTTCTGTGTCATATTTCATCGCCGTGGACGGGTTTCCCTGTCATATTACGTCGCCCTGGACGGGTTTCCATGTCATATTTCATCTTCCTGGACGGGTTTCCCAGTCATATTTCATCTTCCTGGACGGGTTTCACTGTCATATTTCATCTTCCTGGACGGGTTTCACTGTCATATTCCAGCGCCCTGGACGGGTTTAACTGTCATATTCCATCGCCCTCGACGGGTCTCCCTGTCATATTTCATTTTCCTGGACGGGTTTCTCTGTCATATTTCATCGCCCTGGACGGGTTTCCTTGTCATATTTCATTTTCCTGGACGGGTTTCTCTGTCATATTTCATCGCCCTGGACGGGTTTCCCTGTCATATTTCATCGCTCTGGACGGGTTTCACTGTCATATTTCATCGCCCTGGACTGGTTTCACTGTCATATTTCATCGCCCTGGACGGGTTTCACTGTCATATTTCATCACCCTGGACGGGTTTGACTGTCATATTTCATCGCCCTGGACTGGTTTCACTGTCATATTTCATCGCCCTGGACGGGTTTATCTGTCATATTTCATCGCCCTGGACGGGTTTCACTGTCATATTTCATCGCTCTGGACGGGTTTCTCTGTCATATTTCATCGCCCTGGACGGGTTTCACTGTCATATTTCATCGCCCTGGACGGGTTTATCTGTCATATTTCATCGCCCTGGACGGGTTTCACTGTCATATTTCATCGCCCTGGACGGGTTTATCTGTCATATTTCATCGCCCTGGACGGGTTTATCTGTCATATTTCATCGCCCTGGACGGGTTTCACTGTCATATTTCATCGCCCTGGACGGGTTTATCTGTCATATTTCATCGCCCTGGACGGGTTTCACTGTCATATTTCATTGTTCTGGACGGGTTTCCCTAATCATATTTCATCGCTCTGGACGGGTTTCCCTGTCATTTTTCATCGCCCTAGACGGGTTTCCCTGTCATATTTCATCGTTCTTGACGGATTTCACTGCCATATTTCATCGCCCTGGACGGGTTTCGCTGTCATATTTCATCGCCCTGGACGGGTTTCACTGTCATATTTCATCGCCCTGGACGGGTTTCTCTGTCATATTTCATCGCCCTGGACGGGTTTCTCTGTCATATTTCATCGCCCTGGACGGGTTTCCCTGTCATATTTCATCGCCCTGGACGGGTTTCCCTGTCATATTTCATCTTCCAGGACGGGTTTCACCGTCATATTTCATCGCTCTGGACGGGTTTCCTTTTCATAATTCATCGCTATGGACGGGTTTCCTTTTCATAATTCATCGCCCTGGACGGGTTTCCCTGTCATATTTCATCTTCCTGGACGGGTTTCCCTGTCATATTTCATCGCCCTGGACGGGTTTCACAGTCATATTTCATCGCCCTGGACGGGTTTCACTGTCATATTTCATCGCCCTGGACGGGTTTCTCTGTCATATTTCATCGCTCTGGACGGGTTTCACAGTCATATTTCATCGCCCTGGACGGGTTTCCCAGTCATATCTCATCGCCCTGGACGGGTTTCAATGTCATATTTC
>NW_027196486.1:0-89458 GCF_038502225.1 Cherax quadricarinatus
TGTGTAGTGTTAGTGGTAGTGAGAGTAGTGTTGTTAGTGGTAGTGAGAGTAGTGTTGTTAGTGGTAGTGAGAGTAGTGTTGTTAGTGGTAGTGAGAGTAGTGTTGTTAGTGGTAGTGAGAGTAGTGTTGTTAGTGGTAGTGAGAGTAGTGTTGTTAGTGGTAGTGAGAGTAGTGTTGTATTAGTGGTAGTGTTGTGTTAGTGGTAGTGTTGTATTAGTGGTAGTGTTGTATTAGTGGTAGTGTTGTGTTAGTGGTAGTGTTGTGTTAATGGTAGTGTTGTGTTAGTGGTAGTGTTGTATTAGTGGTAGTGTTGTGTTAGTGGTAGTGTTGTGTTAGTGGTAGTGTTGTGTTAGTGGTAGTGTTGTGTTAGTGGTAGTGTGTGTTAGTGATAGTGTTGTGTTAGTGGTAGTGTTGTGTTAGTGGTAGTGTTGTGTTAGTGGTAGTGTTGTGTTAGTGGTAGTGTTGTGTTAGTGGTAGTGTTGTATTAGTGATAGTGTTGTGTTAGTGGTAATGTTGTGTTAGTGGTAGTGTTGTGTTAGTGGTAGTGTTGTGTTAGTGGTAATGTTGTGTTAGTAGTAGTGTTGTGTTAGTGGTAGTGTTACATTAGTGGTAGTGTTGAGTTAGTGGTAGTGTTGTGTTAGTGGTAGTGTTGTGTTAGTGGTAGTGTTGTGTTAGTGGTAGTGTTGTGTTAGTGGTAGTGTTCTGTTAGTGGTAGTATTAGTGGTAGCGTAGTGGTATTGTTGTATTAGTGGTAGTGAGAGTAGTGTTGTGTTAGTGGTAGTGAGAGTAGTGTTGTGTTAGTGGTAGTGAGAGTAGTGTTGTGTTATTGATAGTGAGAGTAGTGTTGTGTTAGTAGTAGTGTTAGTGGTAGCGTAGTGGTAGTGTTGTGTTAGTGGTAGTGAGATTATTGTTGTATTAGTGGTAGTGAAAGTAGTGTTGTATTAGTGGTAGTAATAGTTTGTGAACGACACTAGTGGTGCTCATAGGACAGTAGTAATAGTTTGTGAACGACACTAGTGGTCCTCCCAGGACAATGGTAATAGTTTGTGAACGACAATAGTGGAGCTTCCAGGACGATAGTAATAGTTTGTGAACGACACTAGTGGTGATCCCAGGACAATAGTAATAGTTTGTGGACGACACTAGTGGTGCTCCCAGGACGATAGTAATAGTTTGTGTACGACACTAGTTGGGATCCCAGGACGATAGTAATAGTTTTTGAACGACACTAGTGGTTATCCCAGGACAGTAGCAATAATTTGTGAACGACACTAGTGGTGCTCATAGGACAGTAGTAATAGTTTGTGAACGACACTAGTGGTCCTCCCAGGACAATAGTAATAGTTTGTTAACGACGCTAGTGGTGCTTCCAGGACGATTGTAATAGTTTGTGAACGACAATGGTGGTGCTCATAGGACAGTAGTAATAGTTTGTGAACGACACTAGTGGTGATCCCAGGACGATAGTAATAATTTGTGAACGACACTAGTGGTGATCCCAGGACGATAGTAGTAGTTTGTGAACGACACTAGTGGCGATCCCAGGACGATAGTAATAGTTTGTGAACGACACTAGTGGTGATCCAAGGACGATAGTAATAATTTGTGAACGACAATAATGGTGATCCCAGGACGATAGTAATAGTTTGTGAACGACACTAGTGGTGCTTCCAGGACAATAGTAATAGTTTGTGAACGACACTAGTGGTGATCCCAGAACGACAGTAATAGTTTGTGAACGACACTAGTGGTGCTCATAGGTCAGTAGTAATAGTTTGTGAACGACACTAGTGGTGATCCCAGGACGATAGTAATAGTTTGTGAACGACACTAGTGGTGATCCCAGGACGATAGTAGTAGTTTGTGAACGACACTAGTGGTGATTCCAGGACGATAGTAATAGTTTGTGAACGACAATAGTGGCGATCATAGGACGATATTAATAGTTTGAGAACGACACTATTGGTGCTCCCAGGACAGTAGCAATAGTTTGTGAACGACACTAGTGGTGATTCAAGGTCGATAGTAATAGTTTGTGAACGACACTAGTGGTGATCCCAGGACGATAGTAATAGTTTGTGAACGACACTAATTGTGCTACCAGGACAATAGTAATAGTTTGTGAACGACACTAGTGGTGCTCATAAGATAGTACTAATAGTTTGTGAACGACACTAGTGGTGATCCAAGGATGATAGTAATAGTTTGTGAACGACCCTAGTGGTACTCCCAGCACAATAGTAATAGTTTGTGAATGACACTAGTGGTGCTCCCAGCACAATAGTAATAGTTTGTGAATGACACTAGTGGTTATCCCAGGACAATAGTAATAGTTTGTGAACGACACTAATGGTGATCCCAGGACAATAGTAATAGTTTGTGAACGACACTAGTGGTGATCCCAGGACAATAGTAATAGTTTGTGAACGACACTAATGGTGATCCCAGGACAATAGTAATACTACTTTGTGAACGACACTAGTGGTGATCCCAATACAATACTAATAGTTTGTGAACGACACTAGTGGTGATCCCAGGACAATAGTAATAGTTTGTGAACGACACTAGTGGTGATCCCAGGACAATAGTAATAGTTTGTGAACGACACTAATGGTGATCCCAGGACAATAGTAATACTACTTTGTGAACGACACTAGTGGTGATCCTAATACAATAATTTGTGAACGACACTAATGATGATCCCAGGACAATAGTAATAGTTTGTGAACGACACTAGTGGTGATCCAAGGACAATGACAATACTAATAGTTTGTAAACGACACTAGTGGTGATCTCAGGACAGTAGTGATAATTTGTGAACGACACTAATGGTTCTCCCTGGATGACAGTAATAGACTGTGAACGACACAAGTGGTGATGCCAGGACAGTAGTGATAGTTTGTGAACGACACTAGTGGTGATCCCAGGACAATAGTAATAGTTTGTGAACGACACTAGTGGTGATCCCAGGACAATAGTAATATTAGACACGTTTGCAACACTTGTGTATCTTTAATGAAGAAACGTTTCGCCACACAATGGCTTCATTAGTCAATACAAAGGAGAACGGTGAAGAGCAAGAGGAGTTTGAAGTAATCAGTCCCTTAGCCTTGAGTCGATGTGGTCAGTCTATCAATCTTGAATAGAATACGGTATACGTGCGAAGAAGTGGCTTATATACTTTAGGCAGGAGAGATGCAGCAGTCGTAGGTGGTATCACATTTGTCCAGTCTGGAAGTAGGTCATGCCCAAGTGTTAGGGAAGTGAAGAATTCCCTGTATTAAGATCCCAAGATGTTGCTGTGTCAGACAGGAATGTAGATGAATGGTTACAGGGGCAACAGATATATCATATCATATATTATTTAGTTGTAGCTACGGTAAGAGTAAGAGATAGATGGGATACAAGGAGAATGCCATCAATGAGTAAGAGACAGGTAAAGGTTAATGAATTAAAGGAGGAGGTAGTTAGGGCAAGATATAAGCAACTGTTGGGAGAAAGATATCTAGCTAATAAGAGCTAGTAATGAGGTTGAAGAAGTATGCGACAGATTTAAAATTTCATTGTTAGTGTGTGCAACAGAAGTTTGTGGATATAGGAGGGTGAGTGTGGGGAAGAAGTGGTGCGATTGACGAAATGACTGGAATAACGAGATAAATGGAGAAGAAAAGATGTCATTAGAGTTTTTTACCAAGTATAAGTGATATTAACAGGGTGGAATATACTGAGGGGTAAAAGAGAGATTAAGAAAATGGTGAGAGAGTGTAAAAGGAGAGGAAATGAGAGTGAGTTGCTATCAATAATTTTTTCTGAGAATAAGAAAAGATTTTTGAACTAATAGATCTGACACGTTAAAAACAGAAGAGGGAAGTTGTGGGGAGTTGGAGGTATTGGGAAGGTGGAGGGAATATTCAGAGGAGCTGTTAAGTGTTAATGAAAAGAAGGAGGCAGTGATTCCGTGAACTGACCAGGGAGGTATATCATATTTTAGGAGCAAGGAAGAGCGAGATGTGAGTATGGGGAAGATGCGCGAGGTAATGCGTAAAATGAAAGGGAATAAAGCAGCTGAGATTGATGGGATCAAAACAAAAATGCTAAAGCAGATGGGGATATTGTTTTGGACCTAGGGATTGACAGAGAACGTACATAAAGGAAATGGGGATAAAAGAGAGAGCAAAAATTATAAGGGAATAAGCTTGTTGAGTATACCAGGCAAAGTGTATTGAAGAAATGTTATTGAAAGAATTAAAAGTAAGACGGAGAGCAGGATCACAGATGAACAAGGTTTTAGAAAGGATACGGGATGTGTAGACCAAGTGTTTATATTATAGCTTACAAGTTAAACATAACTAAGGAAACTTTCGATGCGTTTATGGATTGAGAAAAGGCATATGATATGGTGGATAGGGAAGCAATGTGGTAGATACTGCAAGAGTATGGTATAGGTGGTAAGTTACTCATACAGTTAAGAGATTTCATGAAGATAATTAGGCTCAGGTATATAGGAGGGAGGGTGATCATTTTTCCAGTAAAAGTAAGTCTTAGACAGGGGTACATGATGTCACATGGTTGTTTAACTTATGTATAGATGGGTTTGTAAAACAAATGAATGCTCGGGTGTTGGGAAAAGGTGTAGGATTAAAAAAAATAAGAAATCTAATACAGAGTGGAAGCTGTAACAGATGTGTTTTGCCAATGACACGGCGTTTTGGGGAGATGTTGCAAAGGTTGGTGGAAAAATTTGGGAGGGTATGTAAAATAAGGAACTTAAAAATGAACATAGGAAAGAGCAAGGTGATGAGAGTAACGTCATTTATATAAGGAAAGATTAGATATAAGTTTAGATATAGAGAATATGGAGAAAATAAATGTGTTCAGATAGCTGGGAGTGGACTTGTCGTTGGATGGTCTACGAGAGATGAGGTGAACCATAGAACTGATACGGGGAAAAAGGTGAGAGGTGCATTGAGGCATCTGTGGAGATAACGAACATCATCCATGGAAGCAAAAAGGGGAATGTATCAGAGAATAATGGTACCAATCCTCTTATATGTGTGTGAAGCATGGGTTTTAAAAGTTGCAGTGAGGAGAAAGCTGGAAGCAATGGAGATGTCGTGACTGAGGGCAATGTGTGGTATGAATATTACGCAGAGAATTCGTAGTTTAAAGTTTAGATGGAAGTGTGAGGTTACCAAATGTATCCAGAGAGCTGAGGAGGGGGTTGTTGAGATGTTTTGGACATTTAGAAAGGATAAGAACATAAGTAAGAAGGAACACGGCAGCAGGCCTACTGGCCCTGTCGAGGCAGGTCCAAGTCTCCTACAGGCTTAAGCCAATGCCCTAACCTAGTTAGATCAGGTCACATTCACTTAAGGAAGGAGCACAGCATCTGACCTAGTAGCACAAGCTAGTCAGGTCCAATTCACACCCACCCGCACCCACTCATGTATTTATCCAACCTATTTTTGAAACTACACAACGTTTTAACCTCTATTACTGTACTGGGGAGTTCGTTCCACTCATCCACAACTCTTTTACCAAACCAGTGCTTAACTATATCCTTCCTGAATCTGAATTTTTCCAACTTGAAACCATTGCTGCGAGTCCTGTTTTTGCTAGATATTTTTACTACGTTATTTACATCCCCTTTGTTTATTCCTGTTTTCCTTTTATACACCTCACTTCTATCCCCCCCCCCCGATACATGGGATCAACTTTGTCATCCTCCTTTGTACGTTTTCCACAGCATTTATATCCATTCCGTAATATGGTGACCAAAACTGTGCAGCATAACCTAGATGACGCCTAACCAAGGCAATATAAAGTTGAAGAACAACTTGAGGACTCCTATGATTTATGCTTCTTAACATGAAACCAAGGATTTTGTTCGCTTTTTTGCGAACACTAATGCACTGTTGCCTTGGTTTTAGATTCCTGCTAACCAGCACTCCCAATTCCTTTTCGCAATCAGTAATATTAAGATATATATTATTTACTTTATGTGGCATGATTATTTTCCTGTCCAGTGTTTAGAACTTTGCATTTGTCTATATCAAACAGCATATGCCACTTCTCCGACCACTGCATCAGTCTATTCAAATCTTGCTGGAGTGCTCTAATGTCCTCGTCAGAATGAATTCGACGGCTTATTTTGATGTCATCGGCAAACTTGCTTATGTCGCTATTTATTCCCTCATCTATGCCGTTTATGTTGATTGTGAACAACCATTGGCCCAACACTGACCCCTGTGGAACACCGCTCGTGACGCTTCCCCACTCTGACTTCTCCCCATTTATGCAAACTCTCTGCTGCCTATTTGTCAACCATGCCTCTATCCAGGAAAAAAATTCTCCTCCTATTCCGTGTGCCTTAATTTTCCTCAGTAGTCGCTGATGTGGAACTCTATCAAAAGCCTTACTGAAGTCCATATACACAATATCATATTCATTACCATGATCTACCTCCTCAAATACCTTAGTGAAAAAAAGTGAAAAAATTCGTAAGGCAGGAACGCCCCTTTGTAAAACCATGCTGAGATTCGTTGATCAATTTATGCTTTTCAAGATGGCTACGAATTGCCTCGGCAATTATTGATTCCATAAATTTTCCCACTATGGAGGTAAGGTTTATTGGTCTATAGTTCGAAGCTAAGGACCTGTCACCTGCTTTGAAAATTGGTATCACATTCGCCATTTTCCACTAATCTGGCACCATGCCAGTCTGTAGTGATATATTGAAATGATTAGCCAGAGGTTTGCTAAGCTCCTCTTTACATTCCTTTAGAACCCTTGCATACAGTTCATCAGGGCCTGGGGATTTGTTAGGTTTTAACTTATTTATTTGTCTACGGACCATGTCACTTGTGACCCTAATCGTGCATAGTTTATCGTCCTGTTCTACATAATTTATTATTTCTGGAATATCGCTAGTAACTTCCTGCATAAAAACAGAGGAAATAAGTGTTAAAAATTCTACACATTTCCTTATCCCTGTCTGTGAGCTGGCTCGAGTAACTTTTGAGTGGGCCTATCTTGTCCCTAATCTTACTTCTGTATATCTGTAAGAATCCTTTTGGGTTAGTCTTCGATTCTCTTGCAACTTTAACCTCATAATCTCTTTTTGTTTTTCTTATTCCCTTTTTTACTTCTCTCTTTGATTGAATAATGGAGCAAATTAGAATGATTTGCAGGGTGTATAAATCTGTAGCGGAGGAAAAGTGGGGTAAGGGTCGTCTTAGGAAAGGTTGGAGGTGGGGGAGGGGGGGGTAAACGAGGCTTTGTATAAATGGTTTCAGAAAACTGACAAGTTGATAAATGAGACACTTGTGCACCATTCGAGTATTTTTATTCTGGAACGTTTCGCCAGTCAGAGGCTTTTTCAGCCACTGGCCGGCGAAACATTTCCAGAATAAAGATACCCAAATGTTGTATGTCTCATTTATCAAAGGAAGGTTTTTATTCGAGGAGCTTGGACATCCAACAGGCGTTATTATTTTTTTTATTATCACACTGGCCGATTCCCACCAAGGCAGGGTGGCCCGAAAAAGAACAACTTTCACCATCATTCACTCCATCACTGTCTTGCCAGAAGGGTGCTTTACACTACAGTTTTTAAACTGCAACATTAACACCCCTCCTTCAGAGTGCAGGCACTGTACTTCCCATCTCCAGGACTCAAGTCCGGCCTGCCGGTTTCCCTGAATCCCTTCATAAATGTTACTTTGCTCACACTCCAACAGCACGTCAAGTATTAAAAACCATTTGTCTCCATTCACTCCTATCAAACACGCTCACGCATGCCTGCTGGAAGTCCAAGCCCCTCGCACACAAAACCTCCTTTACCCCCTCCCTCCAACCCTTCCTAGGCCGACCCCTACCCCGCCTTCCTTCCACTACAGACTGATACACTCTTGAAGTTATTCTGTTTCGCTCCATTCTCTCTACATGTCCGAACCACCTCAACAACCCTTCCTCAGCCCTCTGGACAACAGTTTTGGTAATCCCGCACCTCCTCCTAACTTCCAAACTACGAATTCTCTGCATTATATTCACACCACACATTGCCCTCAGACATGACATCTCCACTGCCTCCAGCCTTCTCCTCGCTGCAACATTCATCACCCATGCTTCACACCCATATAAGAGCGTTGGTAAAACTATACTCTCATACATTCCCCTCTTTGCCTCCAAGGACAAAGTTCTCTGTCTCCACAGACTCCTAAGTGCACCACTCACTCTTTTTCCCTCATCAATTCTATGATTCACCTCATCTTTCATAGACCCATCCGCTGACACGTCCACTCCCAAATATCTGAATACGTTCACCTCCTCCATACTCTCTCCCTCCAATCTGATATTCAATCTTTCATCACCTAATCTTTTTGTTATCCTCATAACCTTACTCTTTCCTGTATTCACCTTTAATTTTCTTCTTTTGCACACCCTACCAAATTCATCCACCAATCTCTGCAGCTTCTCTTCAGAATCTCCCAAGAGCACAGTGTCATCAGCAAAGAGCAGCTGTGACAACTCCCACCCTGTGTGTGATTCTTTATCTTTTAACTCCACGCCTCTTGCCAAGACCCTCGCATTTACTTCTCTTACAACCCCATCTATAAATATATTAAACAACCACCGTGACATCACACATCCTTGTCTAAGGCCTACTTTTACTGGGAAAAAATTTCCCTCTTTTCTACATACTCTAACTTGAGCCTCACTATCCTCGTAAAAACTCTTCACTGCTTTCAGTAACCTACCTCCTACACCATACACTTGCAACATCTGCCACATTGCCCCCCTATCCACCCTGTCATACGCCTTTTCCAAATCCATAAATGCCACAAAGACCTCTTTAGCCTTATCTAAATACTGTTCACTTATATGTTTCACTGTAAACACCTGGTCCACACACCCCCTACCTTTCCTAAAGCCTCCTTGTTCATCTGCTATCCTATTCTCCGTCTTACTCTTAATTCTTTCAATTATAACTCTACCATACACTTTACTAGGTACACTCAACAGACTTATCCCCCTATAATTTTTGCACTCTCTTTTATCCCCTTTGCCTTTATACAAAGGAACTATGCATGCTCTCTGCCAATCCCTAGGTACCTTACCCTCTTCCATACATTTATTAAGTAATTGCACCAACCACTCCAAAACTATATCCCCACCTGCTTTTAACATTTCTATCTTTATCCCATCAATCCCGGCTGCCTTACCCCCTTTCATTTTACCTACTGCCTCACGAACTTCCCCCACACTCACAACTGGCTCTTCCTCACTCCTACAAGATGTTATTCCTCCTTGCCCTATACACGAAATCACAGCTTCCCTATCTTCATCAACATTTAACAATTCCTCAAAATATTCCCTCCATCTTCCCAATACCTCTAACTCTCCATTTAATAACTCTCCTCTCCTATTTTTAACTGACAAATCCATTTGTTCTCTAGGCTTCCTTAACTTGTTAATCTCACTCCAAAACTTTTTCTTATTTTCAACAAAATTTGTTGATAACAGCTCACCCACACTCTCATTTGCTCTCTTTTTACATTGCTTCACCACTCTCTTAACCTCTCTCTTTTTCTCCATATACTCTTCCCTCCTTGCATCACTTCTACTTTGTAAAAACTTCTCATATGCTAACTTTTTCTCCCTTACTACTCTCTTTACATCATCATTCCACCAATCGCTCCTCTTCCCTCCTGCACCCACTTTCCTGTAACCACAAACTTCTGCTGAACACTCTAACACTACATTTTTAAACCTACCCCATTCCTCTTCGACCCCATTGCCTATGCTCTCATTAGCCCATCTATCCTCCAATAGCTGTTTATATCTTACCCTAACTGCCTCCTCTTTTAGTTTATAAACCTTCACCTCTCTCTTCCCTGATGCTTCTATTCTCCTTGTATCCCATCTACCTTTTACTCTCAGTGTAGCTACAACTAGAAAGTGATCTGATATATCTGTGGCCCCTCGATAAACATGTACATCCTGAAGTCTACTCAACAGTCTTTTATCTACCAATACATAATCCAACAAACTACTGTCATTTCGCCCTACATCATATCGTGTATACTTATTTATCCTCTTTTTCTTAAAATATGTATTACCTATAACTAAACCCCTTTCTATGCAAAGTTCAATCAAAGGGCTCCCATTATCATTTACACCTGGCACCCCAAACTTACCTACCACACCCTTTCTAAAAGTTTCTCCTACTTTAGCATTCAGGTCCCCTACCACAATTACTCTCTCACTTGGTTCAAAGGCTCCTATACATTCACTTAACATCTCCCAAAATCTCTCTCTCTCCTCTGCATTCCTCTCTTCTCCAGGTGCATACACGCTTATTATGACCCACTTCTCGCATCCAACCTTTACTTTAATCCACATAATTCTCGAATTTACACATTCATATTCTCTTTTCTCCTTCCATAACTGATCATTTAACATTACTGCTACCCCTTCCTTTGCTCTAACTCTCTCAGATACTCCAGATTTAATCCCATTTATTTCCCCCCACTGAAACTCTCCTACCCCCTTCAGCTTTGTTTCGCTTAGAGCCACGACATCCAACTTCTTTTCATTCATAACATCAGCAATCATCTGTTTCTTGTCATCCGCACTACATCCACGCACATTTAAACAACCCAGTTTTATAAAGTTTTTCTTCTTCTCTTTTTTAGTAAATGTATACAGGAGAAGGGGTTACTAGCCCATTGCTCCCGGCATTTTAGTCACCTCATACGACACGCATGGCTTACGGAGGAAAGATTCTTTTCCACTTCCCCATGGACAATAGAAGAAATAAAAAAGAACAAGAGCTATTTAGAATAAGGAGAAAAACCTAGATGTATGTATATATATATATGCATGTGCGTGTCTGTGAAGTGTGACCAAAGTGTAAGTAGGAGTAGCACGATATCCCTGTTATCTAGGCGTGTGTGTGTTAAATAGGATTGAGTGGAGGCAAGGTTTTATGACTAGTGCTGTTGGAGTGTGAGCAAGGTAACATTTAGGAAGGGATTCAGGGAAACCGGTTACCCGGACTTGAGTCCTGGAGGTGGGGAGTGCAGTGTCTGCACTCTGAGAAGGGGCATGTGAGCTGTAGTACAGGCGCACCTCTGGCAAGACGGTGATGGACTGAATGATAGTAAAAATAAATGAATATGAAAATGGTATACAGTACCGACATGTTGATAAGACACATGTGCAACAGTTAGGTATCTTTATTCCGAAACGTTTCGCCTACTCAGTAGGCTTCTTCAGTCGAGTACAGAGGAGTTTGCAGAAGCAGTAGAATGGAAACATAAACACATATGCAGTTTAATGTGATCCTTTATTGACGACGTTTCGCCCACGCAGTGTTCTTTTTCAAGTCACACACAGATCAGAAGCACACAGTCCATCAGTGAAAGTCACCCTACCTCGGTGGGAGAGTTAAAATAATATTTCCGACTCGGCCTTGAAGCATTACATTACAGGAAGTGACTTATAGGCTGATGTACGTTTGTAGTGCAGCTGAAGTATAACTCACCCGTGTGAGGGAAAAGTTCAATAGATAAGTAGCGATATAGTAACAATAGTTTCATTGCCGGCTACTTGTTGTTAAGTCCAGCTCCCGCTATCCCCCCATCCTTTTTTCCCCCTCCCCGAAAGTGATAGTTTGATTGCCGGCTACTTGTTAAGGTAAGGGTCTAGCTCTACGCCTTTTTTTCCCCCAATAGTTTCATTGCCAGCTGCTTGTTAAGGTAGGGTCAGTCTAGCTCCCGCTATCCCTTCCCCTCCTTCTCCCCCCCCCCGAAAGGTGACGTGTGGGGCTCCGGTCCAAACAGTAATCACTAGACTCACAGCTCCCAGCACTACTGTAAGTACATGCCTGCCTTGTATTCTAGTGGATTTATTGGTTGAAAGCTTCACTTTTGACCAATAATAAACTTAGTCCTTTCAGTCTTGCTCTAAGTTGACTGTTGTAATAATCACCACATCTTTTAGGTATTGTACTTATCATGGAGAGTGATTTCTTAAGCAGTGGGTAACCTGTCTATCTTTCCAGCTTGGATGACAGAGAGGGTCACCTGCCAATCAATGAGTAGAATTGAAGGAGACGGACTAACGTTCTGAGATGTCCCAAATTTTGATCCACTTACCTGTTTGTGTATGCAAGTAGCAGGATATAACCCCTCATCATTGCAGTGGAGAAAACCTGCTTTCCTGTCATCTGGAAGGATTATTGAAAGCTAGAAAATCTGTGAAGAACGAGCCGGTGGGTTGTCATCAACACCTGCGACCCCCCCCCCATCATCAGCAACGGCTACGATTTCAACAACACGCAGTGTCACCAACACCAGACACCCACGTTTTATATACATTTATATTAGCGTTGAATTCAGTTATTATTTATATTTTTCATTTTTCATTTTCTTTAATGTAGGATTAATATTTCATATTTAAGTGTTTTATATTTTATATTTTCTAAATAATAAAGTGTTTATGTTTGTCAGTTTTTATTCTTTTTCTATACATTAATTTTCCTGAGGAGGAGCCAGCCTTGGTAATACTGTCTGAAGTTGTTACAGGGCTGAGTAAGCCTTCACAAGTGGCGACCTTGCCAGGATCAACTCTACTGAATCAAGATTCAACTCCATCTCGAATCTACCATTGGAACTTCAACGCCGCATACCACAGACGGTTACCACCAGCCATGAGTAATCATTCTCTATGGTAGGACTACAGTACAGGTATTTAAAAGATTTGGTGATTGTTATAGTCTCAATTTATTGTAAGTCAAGTCAAGGCAGGAATACTAGTTAATTCTGCCATCTATTTTTGTGTGAGCTTGAAACACTTTGGAGGATTAGACTCTAGGGACCCGAGATTTTCCAGTGACAATTTGTTTCATTGAGCTCTTTATTATATCAAGGGAACTGTCATAGGACACTCTTGATTTGTTGGTGAGAAGATTGGATGGTCAAGTGACCCCATTCTACTTACTGTTTGCTCGGAGCCGGCATAGAACCCTTCGTTTTAATTAATACATATTGTTTAATTGAAGTAGGGATCGAGCCCTCTGGTTTATTTACAGTTTGAGCGGAGCAGGAATTGAACCCTCCGTTTTCTTTAATACCCGTTTCATTTCCCCTGATAGTTTAAGTTATTCTTGCAAGTATGGAGGAATACCAGTTTTGGATGAATGCTGGAAGTAAGTTAGGAATAACAGGGAAAAATTTAGAATCTTTCATTAGTGCTAAGATCCAGGAAAGACTTGAAAGAGAGAGAATTGAGAGAGAAGAGAGACAGTTAGAAAGGGAAAGAGAAGAAGAAAAGGAGAGAGAGAGAATCGAAAGAGAAGAGAAAAAGGAGAGAGAGAGAATTGAGAGAGAAATCCAAGAAAGACGGTTAGAAAGAGAAAGAGAAGACAAAAAGGAGCGTGATAGACTTGATCGTGAAGAAAGAGCTAGAGAACGTGAGGAACAGGCTAAAATACGTGAGGAACAGGCTAAAATATGTGAGGAACAGGCTAAAATAAGAGAACTTGAGGAAAGAGCAAAGGATAGAGAAGTTTAGGAAAAAGCTAGAGAATGTGAGGAAAAAGCTAGAGAACTTGAGTTAATAGAGAGAGAAAAGGATCGCGAGCTCGAAAAAGCTCGCCTTGAATTAGAGAATAAAAAGTTAACTCTTACACAACAACAATTAGAGGAAGGAGTAATTGAACATCATGCAGCTAGTGCACATATTCCAACACCTAATTTACCTCCCTTCACAGAGGGGGAAGACATAACTTCATACATTATCAGGTTTGAAAATACCGCTACCCTCTGTGAATGGCCTGCTGACACCTGGGCTACCAGGTTAGGAATGTTATTTTCTGGTACAGCTTTGAATATCTATGCAACTTTGTCGCAGGATATTATATGTAATTATAACCTACTGAAGAAGGCAATCCTTAAAGCATATCAAAAAACCACTAATTCTTACAGGAAAGATTTCAGGTATGCCACCTTACAGCCTGGCCAGAACTTTCAGCAGTTACAGGTAACACTCTTTCGTTTGTTCGACTTTTGGATAGAGAGTTCAGGAATTGATCACAGTTATGAATCTCTTAGAGACTTCATGGTTGCTGACCAGTTCCTGACAGCTCTTCCTCACCAGATACGAACATTCATTAGAGAACGTAACCTGATTAAAGCTGAGGAAGTTGCTGAGGCTGCTGACCTGTATGCTGAGGCTCACAATTCCTATAAAGACCTAAAGGGATCGAACCCTAAGGGCAAGGGTTCATCAGACCTTAAGAAATCAAAGCCTCTAGTGGAAAGTAAAATGACTTCTTTTATTCCTGTTTGTCATTTGTGTGGTGTTAAGGGACATAAACGTCCAGATTGTCCTTCTAAGAAGGTCCAAAAAGTTGGAAGATGTTTTAAAGACTGTAATGACCAAGCACCCTTCTGTTCAGGAACAGTTAATGGACTTAATGTATCTACCATTTTACGAGACACTGGATGCACATGTATAGTCATTTCTGATAAGCTGTTCCCTAACCTTAAAGAAACTCATTCCTCTGCTATACTTTCAGACTACTTGGGCCGTACGGACACTTTTCCTACCATCCGTTGTTACATTAGGTCTAAATGGTTCACAGGTTGGTCTGAAGCCGTACTAGCTCCCATCACTTCTTGCTCCGTACTAATAGGTAATGTAAAAGGTGCCATTCTTCCTTCTGAGGTTGACCTTTCATCACCAAAGGTGGACATAAGCTTTTCAGATCTTCTTCCTGTAGAATCAGAGAAGCCCCTCGAAAGTTCAGATGAGACAATGTCTCGCGAGATTCATGTGGGATTAAAAACCAGTGATGCTACTCTCGAAAGCGAGGTAGTAGGATCACCGGTTCACTTGTTAGATGAAAGTGAAGATATCACCTCCGATACCATAAATGTCTTGACTAGGGCTCAGACCAAAGCCCAGGCTTCTCCTACTATCCATCCTTTGATTTTCCCTGACTTTAAGCCTTTAGATATATCGAAGGACTCCTTTGTCAATTTACAACGTAATTGCCCTTCTCTTCAGAATTGCCATAATGCCGCTAAACAAAATCAAGTTATCCAAAGGAAAAACTTTTCATATAAATTTGAATATATAAAAGGTATCTTGTACAAGTCAGTATTCAAATTAAATTCAGATGAGATAGACTATTCCATCTTAGTTGTTCCAAGTCAATGCAGAGAGACTGTTCTTAAAATGGCTCATGACCTGCCAGTGGCCGGACATTTCTCGCATCGTAAAACCTTAAATAAAATTAGGGAAACCTATTTTTGGCCAAAAATGTCCTCAGATGTCACTACCTATTGTAGATCGTGTAAAGTTTGCCAACTGTCATCCTCCCGAGGTACCAGGCGAGTACCTATGGTCAAAATGCCAGTCTTTACGTTTCCCTATTGACATCGTTGGTCCTTTATCTCCACTTTCATCTGGGGGACATAGATATATATTAACATTAGTTGATTATGCTTCGAGTTTCCCTGAAGCCATACCCTTAAAGACCATAACTACTACAGAGGTGGCTGAAGCCCTTTTGTCCATCTTCTCCAGAGTGGGCATCCCTAGAGAAATTTTGTCTGACCGTGGGACACAATTCACATCTGACTTAATGCAACATCTATACCAACTTCTGGGAGTGAAGCCTCTCTTCACCACACCCTATCATCCCAGCTGTAATGGGAGGATTGAGCGCCAGCATTCGATTCTCAAGTCCATTTTAAGGAAACTTTGCTCCCTTAAACCTAAGGAGTGGCATCGTTACCTACCCTGTGCTTTGTTTGCCATGAGGGAAGTTCCCAGTGACTCTTTGGGGTTTTCACCTTTTGAACTTCTCTATGGTAGACAGGCCAGAGGCCCATTGTCCATCCTTCATGACTTATGGACTAATGAGGAGGTGAGTGCTGAGGTTCAGTCTTCTTACCAGTTTCTCCTTGACCTTAGATCCAAACTTGAGGAGACCTCTGACATAGTTTCGAAAAACCTAAGCTTGTCAATGGACCAGTACAAAACCTATTTTGATTCCAAAAGTCAGAGGAGAAGTTTTAAAGTAGGGGATGAAGTTCTTGTACTTTTGCCTATCAAGTCAAATAAATTATTAGTAGCATGGAAAGGTCCATATAAAGTATTAAAAATTTGTGGGAAAGTTGACTACCTCATAGAAGTCAAGGGGAAACCTAAGCTTTATCATATCAACATCCTTAAGAAATATTACCGAAGAAATTCGGTTAACTGCCTTAATAACTTTGACTTAGTTTTTCCACACGAACTTGATAAGACAACTGAAGAATGTAAGGTGTGTGTAATTGACACCTCTAACTTAGACTATGATGAAGAACTACATGACTTGGTGACTCTTGACCACTCGGGCGCAACCAACATTAATATTAATGAATCTTTGGATGACCATAAGAGACATGAACTACTTCAATGTGTGAGTAACTTTTCAGACGTCTTTACTGATATTCCAGGTGTTACCTCCACGGTAGTCCATAAGATTGACTTAGTGACGGACAATCCTATCAAACGAAAATTATACCCAGTTCCAGTTCACCTTAGGGATGCATTTGACCGAGAGGTAGACAAATTATTAAAACTAAAGATCATTGAACCTTCAGTATCTGCATATTGCTCACCAGTAGTCATGGTTAAGAAGGAGGATAATTCATATAGACTTGCTATTGACTTCAGAGGCCTTAATGCTATAACTCGGTGGGATGCTGAGCCTATGCCCTTAATAGATAGCGATCTACACAAATTTTATGACTCTTCCTTCTTTTCAGAGATTGATATTGCGCAGGCATATCATCAAGTAATGTTAGATCCTTCTTCTAAGCAGTACACCGCTTTTCCTACACACCAAGGACTGATGCAATATAGAACTATGCCCTTCGGTTTGGTAACTGCCTGTGCTACCTACGTGAGACTGATGAGAAAGGTCTTGGGTAATATGCCAAATGTTTCAGTTTATTTTGATAACATTTACGTAATGACATCCACGTGGGGCGAACATATCCAAACATTAACATCAGTTTTGCGTAGGTTACGCTCACATGGCCTCACTGCCAAGCCGAAGAAATGCTTCCTTGGGTATAACAAGATTAGATATCTTGGACTGATACTTTCTAATAACTCTCTGCAGCCTCTCCCCAGTAAGATCAAAGCTTTATTAGAATTTAAATTCCCCAAAACCAAGAAGCTCATGCGTAGCTTTCTTGGTTCTGTAAATTTTTATGCACGGTTTATCCCGAACCTTACTGATCTTACAGGCATCTTATCCGACTTCCTTAAAAAGTCTGTGAAGGAACCTCTTGAACTTTCCGACGTAGCTCGGGAAAAGTTTAATGAGATTAAAAGTATCTTTTCGAAAGACCCTATACTTAAGATTCCAGATATTAATAAAACATTTTGCTTAAGAACTGATGCCTCCAATACTGGCTTAGGTGCGGTGTTACTACAATACCATGATGGTACTCCCTTCCCTGTATGCTTCCTAAGCCGGAAACTCCTTCCCGCAGAAACGAGATACTCCACCATAGAAAAGGAATGTTTGGCCCTTGTGTGGGGTATCTCCAAACTTAAATTTTATTTGCTGGGAAAAGAATTCATTTTAGAAACGGACCACAAACCTTTGATATACCTAGAAACTTTTAAGGGAACCAACAGTCGCCTCTTGAGGTGGACATTGGCACTCCAGGCTTTTAAGTTCCATATTGTGTATATCAATGGTTCATCCAATTATTTCTCTGACTGGTTAAGTCGTGACAGTCAGTAGAAGATTTGTTGCCTTACGCGACTTCCACATGTTAGAACTTTTTCCTCGCCTATTCTTCTTATACTCCTTGACTATAAGTCTTGGTATGGGGGAGTGTGAGGGAAAAGTTCAATAGATAGGAGTAGCGATGGAGTATATAGTAACAATAGTTTCATTGCTGGCTACTTGTTAAGGTAAGGCAAGTCTAGCTCCCGCTATTCCCGCCTTTTTTTTTCCACCCACCCCGAAAGTGATAGTTTGATTGCTGGCTGCTTGTTAAGGTAGGGTCAGTCTAGCTCCCGCTATCCCTTCCCCTCCTTCTCACCCCCCCCCCCGAAAGGTGACGTGTGGGGCTCCGGTCCAAACAGTAATCACTAGACTCACAGCTCCCAGCACTACTGTAAGTACATGCCTGCCTTGTATTCTAGTGGATTTATTGGTTGAAAGCTTCACTTTTGACCAATAATAAACTTAGTCCTTTCAGTCTTGCTCTAAGTTGACTGTTGTAATAATCACCACATCTTTTAGGTATTGTACTTATCATGGAGAGTGATTTCTTAAGCAGTGGGTAACCTGTCTATCTTTCCAGCTTGGATGACAGAGAGGGTCACCTGCCAATCAACGAGTAGAATTGAAGGAGACGGACTAACGTTCTGAGATGTCCCAAATTTTGATCCACTTACCTGTTTGTGTATGCAAGTAGCAGGATATAACCCCTCATCATTGCAGTGGAGAAAACCTGCTTTCCTGTCATCTGGAAGGATTATTGAAAGCTAGAAAATCTGTGAAGAACGAGCCGGTGGGTTGTCATCAACACCTGCGACCCCCCCCCCCCCCATCATCAGCAACGGCTACGATTTCAACAACACGCAGTGTCACCAACACCAGACACCCACGTTTTATATACATTTATATTAGCGTTGAATTCAGTTATCATTTATATTTTTCATTTTTCATTTTCTTTAATGTAGGATTAATACTTCATATTTAAGTGTTTTATATTTTATATTTTCTAAATAATAAAGTGTTTATGTTTGTCAGTTTTTATTCTTTTTCTATACATTAATTTTCCTGAGGAGGAGCCAGCCTTGGTAATACTGTCTGAAGTTGTTACAGGGCTGAGTAAGCCTTCACAAAAGTATTTGTCTCAGTGACGCTACCTAGGAGCTTGTTCCACTTATCCACAACTCTGTTGTCAAGTCATTGCTTCCCAGTATCCTCCCTAAATCCAATTTTTTCCACCTTGAATACACTGCTGCGAATCCTGTTTTAGATGTTTTCAACAAGATATTGCTTGATAAATTAGACACACGTGCAACACTTGGGTATCTTTAATGAGGAAACGTTTCGTCACACAGTGGCTTCATCAGTCCATACAAACGACTGAAGTCACTGTGTGGCGAAACGTTTCCTCATTAAAGATACCCAGGTGTTGAACATGTGTCTAATTTATCAACTTGTCGGTTCTCTGAACCATTCATCTACAAGATATTGCTTCTTCTTTCAACAAACCGGCAGTATCCCACTGAGGCAGGGTGGCCCAAAAAGAAAAATTAAAGTTTCTCTTTTGATTTTAGTAATGTATACAGGAGAAGGGGTTACTAGTCCCTTGTTCCCAGCGTTTTAGGCGCCTCTTACGTCACGCATGGCATACAGAAGAAGAATTCTGTTCCACTTCCCCATGGAGATAGGAGGAAATGAAGAAGAATAAGAACTAGTAAGAAAATAGAAAATCCAGGGGTGTATATATATATATATATATATATATATATATATATATATATATATATATATATATATATATATATATATATATATATATATATATATATATATATATATATATATGCATGTGTAGTGTGACCTAAGTGTAAGCAGAAGTAGCAAGACGTACCTGAAATCTTGAATGTTTGTGAGACAACAAAAGACACCAGCAATCCTACCATTATATGCAACAATTTTAGGTTTCTGTTTCACACTCACTTGGCAGGACGGTAGTGCCTCCCTGTGTGGTTGATGTCTACCAACCTACTACCTAGAGCAAGATATTTATATCCCCTTTATATATTCCTGTTTTCCATTTGTACACTTTAGTCATATCTTCCCTGATGCTAACGATTTTCAGAGAAATGTTTCATGTGGAGATAGACTTCAACTTATATTCATAGATAAATGCACAAATAACGAGGGTGATGGACTGGTGAAATCTTCTTTACATCTCTACAGCTTCTGCTCACTCTCCTGTAGTCGACTGAAGATGTTAGGTAGAAGAACATAAGTGCAACTAATGTGACATTTTGTTGTGACAACGTTTCGCTCTCCAGGAGCTTTATCAAGCTATTCACTTGTGTCCATTTAAGTAACATGTTGTCGGTAATTCTACCAACTTTAATACAATCGACTGAAGATGCCTACTGTGTAGACGAAACGTTCCGGAATAAAGATACTGTAACTGTTGAACATATGTCTTACCACAATTAACCCGCACAAAGGATGCTGAGACTTATGTCGACGTTTCTGTACTATTTGGACCCTTAGCTAGTGTGACTAGTTAATGGTTCGAGTCAGAACAAAACATCGTTATGAGTTTCATTCTGCTGTGTGAGGGTTATTGGTGTATTGTTCCAGTCACGGTATTGTACCATTTTATTCGCTCGCGATTAACGCTACTAATGTACTGAATCAACTTTCTCATCCTTCACAAAATACTTTCTAGGGGGGCTCTGGTGGCCTGGTGGTTAACGCTCTCGCTTCACACGGTGAGGGCCTGGGTTCGATTCCCAGCCAGAGTAGAAACATTGGACGTGTTTCTTTCCACCTGTTGTCTATGTTCCCCATCAGTAAAATGGGTACCTGGGTGTTAGTCGACTGGTGTGGGTCGCATCCTGGGACACTGACCTAAGGAGGCCTGGTCACAGACCGGGCCGCGGAGGCGTTGACCCCCGGAACTCTCTCCAGGTAATCTCTCCAGAGCATGTATAACCATTCTGTAATATGGAGACCAGAACTGAGCAGCATAATTTACATGAGGACTTCACAAGGATATAGAAATTTGAAGTATAACCTGAGGACTTCCAGTGTCACTGGAATTCTTGATGCGGTTATTGCCCTGTATTTTTTTTTATCGTTTGTTGTAGTTATTTATAGCCTTGCGTTTGTTTGTTTGTTTAATTTAAGGCAATTCTTGCTTATTCATCTCGTATTTATGGCAATTCTTGCTTGTTCGTCTTGTATTCCTTCTTCGTCTTCGTCTTGTGTCGCCTCATGAGAAGAGTACACACGCAGCGCCGATTTGATGGTCACAGCTAATTGAACGTTCAGTGTCCAGGTACGTCAGCTGGTACCACCACTCTTTGTACCACCCCACGTTGTACCAACACTCGTACCACCGCATACACCACCATATACCACCGTATCGCCACACGTTGTACCAGCACACTGTACCACACGCTGTGTCCGTGCTTCAGGACACCCGCAGAGGCCAAGTGTCTATCGACAAGTGCCTTTGGTCAAAACAAGACCACTAACTAAACACACACACATCGAGACAGGGAGACAGTACTACAGACCGGTGTCCCCGACCTGTACAGTAGTACCCACTACACAGTACTGGAAAGAAGGACAGTATACACCGTGGGGGTTCGAAGACAGTCACCCACAAACTACCCACCTCATTTCTATGTTAGCAATCACATTATTGCAAGAGCTGAAGTACGTACAGCCGCACTGCATACTCCCGAAGTGTCATAAGTTGAAGGATGCCACAGTGTTACACAGGAGTAACCAGTGAAACACTGGCAAACACTGCTAGCCTGACAACACACAGTTCTCTGATTGTACTAGACTTGCCAGTGGTTTAAATTTAGTCTTGACTGATGCGATTCTCTGAGATATTCATCGCTCGCTGCTTCTCTTCTCTCTTTCCTTAACCGAATTAGGCTACAGCAGTGACTCGAAAGTTTGGTGACCATCAGGATGATCGGCAGGGTGATCAGCAGGGTGATTGGCAGGAGGATTGACAGGGTTATTGGCAGGGTGATTGACAGGGTTATTGGAAGGATGATTGACAGGGTTGTTGGCAGGGTGATTGACAGGGTTATTGTCAGGGTGATTGACAGGGTTATTGGCAGGGTAATTGACAGGGTTATTGGCAGGGTGACAAGCAGGGTGGTTGGCAAGGAATTTAGAAGAGTGATCAGCAGGGTTATTGGCAGGGTGTTCTGTATGATCAGGGTGACAAGCAAGGTTTTCTGCATGATCAGCCATAATGATTGGCAGGGTGATGAGCAGGGTGTTGTACATGGTGATCTGCAGAGTGATCTGCACCACCAGCACAACGTTGATCAACTCAGGCACCTCGCGAGGAGTTTCAGCTCCCGCATCTCCGACACAACTGGTGTTCTATTTGGTTTCACTTGTTGAGAAATGGTTTTCCAACTAAGGTTAAAGATTAAATATAGGGGAACTTAGCTTGGTAAGACAGCTCATTGCCTGTACAGCCGCCCCTGCAGGCGAGGTCTTGAGAAGCTGTCAAAGTCACTTCTCAACGGGTTGAAAGAGAGTATATTATGTATGATTATAAATTACCCCTATGGGGTGTTATAAGTGACTAACTCGCAACTTCATACTCAACTGTGCAGTCAATAGTACACTTACCTGGGTATATGTATCTGATCCAAAGTTACGCCCAGATATCCGATGTCTTGATTGAAGAATAGTGTTCTTTGAAGAATGTCACACTACACTCTGTTGGATCGCAACACTCGTTACACTGTTCATCAATAATTGTTCACGCCATAATGTCACTAAGGAAGCTGATCACACTTCTCTGTAAGTGTTTATTGAGATTCTTTTGTACAAAACGTGTGGAACATCGTTCTTTGTTGGTTATCCCGGCACGTCAATGTCTCTCTCAGTACAGTGAAAAATAATCTGACCTCACAACGTCCTACGCCGCTGCAGTGCCCCTCGAACATAAAGGAAAAGCTGACCTAGTGCTTTTTGCTTCCTTGCCAAACTTCCTCCATGAAGCAAAGCAGAATGCTTGATTCTTGCTGTCTTAAGCATGGACAACAATGTACAGTATCTTTACCATGGTAATAAAATGGGAGAAGGATTTTCTGTAATTGTCCTGCTAAGGTAAGAGATGGACTGTCTCTTATTAAACTACACTTTGCAACACTGGACTCTTGCAAGGAGCGTCGGTCGCTTGACCACGTCACATACTCGTATTGCATCTGGGATCAATTACTTGCTGTAGCAGTAAACAAGATGCTTGCCCCTTCTGAGAGGGCTGGGCCCCTCAAGGCTGAAAGGGGCTGAAAGGGGCTGAAGGGGGCTGATACCCCCCTCCTGGAGAAAATTTCTCCACACCACTGCCGGTGACCAGGTTATAGAGGAAACAATCACCAACCTAACAATAATAATCGACAGGATGGAAAATGTTAAACTGTAGCAACAGCCGGCTAGTAGTGATAATATTACTCAAGAAAACAGGTGTCCCGTGACTCGGTTGGTAACGCACTTAGTTCACATACTGAGTGTCCGTGGTTCGATCCCTGGCATAGGTGGAAGCGTTGGGCAGTTTTCTTTACACCTACTGTCCCTGTTCACCTAGCAGCAAGTAAGTTCCTGGGTGTTAGTCGACTGTTGTGGGTGTCATCCTGGAGGGTGGTAGTACACCTCAGACAGAGCAGGACTTTGGAGTGAACTGAGGTAGGCTAACAGGTTTCTCGCCTGTAAAAATTGATCCATGTAAAAAAAAAAAAGTATATAACGTTTGATTCACATGACGTGAAGTTTTCTCTGGTGCATCGCACACTGTGGCTCGCTACTCCTTTTTCTTCCTCTTCTGTAAATCAACTTTGTTTATTTATCATTATTTTTTTTAATTGTCTCCATCTTTTATCAGTCCCAGTTACATTAAGACAACAGCAGTATCAGCTCAGTTAGTCATAAACATTGCTCTGGATGACTCGCTGAGTGCCAGCCAAACTACCAGTCAGCCAGGGTAGCTGTCCTCCCAGACTGTCTGACCAGCCAAACTACCAGTCAGCCAGGGTAGCTGTCCTCCCAGACTGTCTGACCAGCCAAACTACCAGTCAGCCAGGGTAGCTGTCCTCCCAGACTGTCTGACCAGCCAAACTACCAGTCAGGCAGGGTAGCTGTCCTCCCAGACTGTCTGACCAGCCAAACTACCAGTTAGCCAGGGTAGTTGTTCTCCCAGACTGTCTGGTCAGCCTTCTCGTCACACTTCACAACGTCTAATGAACTGGTGAAGCGTGTTCTACCTGAACATACAGATAATGAACCTAGGGTTCATTGTTGCAGCCTGTGAGAGGTTCTGAGAACTCCCACACCAAGACCAGTTGCCACTTTGCTCCACAAACAATCCATCTCATATCACAGTTCCAGTAAACCACAATTACCTTAAGTAGCAGTAATAGTGCCTCTTCACCACAACGCTCTATGACCCTAGTGGTTTAGCGCTTCTTTTTTATTATAATAATACTCTCTTCCACCAACTATCTTGATTTCTTCCTTCCTCGGTACTTGGTATCCTTCATGGGAAGGAAGTGCTTTGATGTCGTTCAAGGACTTAACATCCACTGAGATGGAGTTATCATCCCTATCCTTCAATCCATTCTGATTGCCTTCCATTCCCAGGGCGTTGTTGCCCCCATGTATCTAATAATAATAATAATAATAATAATAAATAGGTACCCAATTACAAGAATGTTATTTAGTATTATCACTAACTTTGGGTCTTCGTGAGAGCTATGATGTCTGCCACAAATTGCTCTTACATTTTCCTATTCTTGTTTGTGACTACTGTTTTTGTTTGTGACTATTGTTCTTGTTTGTGACTACTGTTCTTGTTTGTGATTACTGTTCTTGTTTGTGACTACTGTTCTTGTTTGTGACTATTGTTCTTGTTTGTGATTACTGTTCTTGTTTGTGACTACTGTTCTTGTTTGTGACTACTGTTCTTGTTTGTGACTATTGTTCTTGTTTGTGATTACTGTTCTTGTTTGTGACTACTATTCTTGTTTGTGACTACTGTTCTTGTTTGTGACTATTGTTCTTGTTTGTGATTACTGTTCTTGTTTGTGACTACTGTTCTTGTTTGTGACTATTGTTCTTGTTTGTGACTACTGTTCTTGTTTGTGACTACTGTTCTTGTTTGTGACTACTGTTCTTGTTTGTGACTACTGTTCTTATTTGTGACTACTGTTCTTGTTTGTGACTACTGTTCTTGTTTGTGACTACTGTTCTTGTTTGTGACTACTCTTCTTGTTTGTGACTACTCTTCTTGTTTGTGACTACTGTTCTTGTTTGTGACTACTGTTCTTGTTTGTGACTACTGTTCTTGTTTGTGACTACTGTTCTTGTTTGTGACTACTGTTCTTGTTTGTGACTACTGTTCTTGTTTGTGACTACTGTTCTTGTTTGTGGTTTCTATTTGTATTAGCGTCAAAGATTAATCTTTCTCTCACTAACTTCTGCGTGTGCTTGCTGACCTCCGCTTGTTGCAGTGTTGTGGCAAAACTGTGGGTTGATGACTGACCTATGGAGGGTGGGTTGATGGCCGACCTATGGAGGGTGGGTTGATGACTGACCTATGGAGGGTGGGTTGATGGCCGACCTATGGAGGGTGGGTTGATGGCTGACCTATGGAGGGTGGGTTGATGGCTGACCTATGGAGGGTGGGTTGATGGCTGACCTATGGAGGGAGGGTTGATGGCCGACCTATGGAGGGTGGGTTGATGGCTGACCTATGGAGGGTGGGTTGATGGCCGACCTATGGAGGGTGGGTTGATGACTGATCTATGGAGGGTGGGTTGATGGCCGACCTATGGAGGGCGGGTTGATGGCTGACCTATGGAGGGTGGGTTGATGGCCGACCTATGGAGGGTGAGTTGATGGCTGACCTATGGAGGGTGAGTTGATGGCTGACCTATGGAGGGTGAGTTGATGGCTGACCTATGGAGGGTGGGTTGACGGCTGACCTATGGAGGGTGAGTTGATGGCTGACCTATGGAGGGTGAGTTGATGGCTGACCTATGGAGGGTGAGTTGACGGCTGACCTATGGAGGGTGGGTTGATGGCTGACCTATGGAGGGTGAGTTGATGGCTGACCTATGGAGGGTGAGTTGATGGCTGACCTATGGAGGGTGGGTTGATGGCCGACCTATGGAGGGTGGGTTGATGGCTGACCTATGGAGGGTGGGTTGATGGCCGACCTATGGAGGGTGGGTTGATGGCTGACCTATGGAGGGTGGGTTGATGGCTGACCTATGGAGGGTGGGTTGATGGCTTACCTATGGAGGATGAGTTGATGGCTGACCTATGGAGGGTGGGTTGATGACCGACCTATGGAGGGTGGGTTGATGACCGACCTATGGAGTGTGGGTTGATGGCCGACTATGGAAGGTGGGTTGATGACCGACTATGGAAGGTGGGTTGATGACCGACTATGGAAGGTGGGTTGATAACCGACTATGGAACGTGGGTTGATGACCGACTATGGAAGGTGGGTTGATGACCGACTATGGAAGGTTGGTTGATGACCGACTATGGAAGGTGGGTTGATGACCGACTATGGAAGGTGGGTTGATAACCGACTATGGAAGGTGGGTTGATGACCGACTATGGAAGGTGGGTTGATGACCGACTATGGAAGGTGGGTTGATGACCGACTATGGAAGGTGGGTTGATGACCGACTATGGAAGGTGGGTTGATGACCGACTATGGAAGGTGGGTTGATGACCGACTATGGAAGGTGGGTTGATGACCGACTATGGAAGGTGGGTTGATGACCGACTATGGAAGGGGGGTTGATGACCGACTATGGAAGGTGGGTTGATGACCGACTATGGAAGGTGGGTTGATGACCGACTATGGAAGGTGGGTTGATGACCGACTATGGAAGGTGGGTTGATGACCGACTATGGAAGGTGGGTTGATGACCGACAATGGAAGGTGGGTTGATAACCGACTATGGAAGGTGGGTTGATGACCGACTATGGAAGGTGGGTTGATGACCGACTATGGAAGGTGGGTTGATGACCGACTATGGAAGGTTGGTTGATGACCGAATATGGAAGGTGGGTTGATGACCGACTATGGAAGGTGGGTTGATAACCGACTATGGAAGGTGGGTTGATGACCGACTATGGAAGGTGGGTTGATGACCGACTATGGAAGGTGGGTTGATGACCGACTATGGAAGGTGGGTTGATGACCGACTATGGAAGGTGGGTTGATAACCGACTATGGAAGGTGGATTGATGACCGACTATGGAAGGTGGGTTGATGACCGACTATGGAAGGTGGGTTGATGACCGACTATGGAAGGTGGGTTGATGACCGACTATGGAAGGTGGGTTGATAACCGACTATGGAAGGTGGGATGATGACCGACTATGGAAGGTGGGTTGATGACCGACTATGGAAGGTGGGTTGATAACCGACTATGGAAGGTGGGTTGATGACCGACTATGGAAGGTGGGTTGATGACCGACTATGGAAGGTGGGTTGATGACCGACTATGGAAGGTGGGTTGATGACCGACTATGGAAGGTGGGTTGATGACCGACTATGGAAGGTGGGTTGATGACCGACTATGGAAGATGGGTTGAGGTGGAGTGGAGAGATGGAGTTTCTTATCTTTCTGTCTCCAAGTATTTGTCAAAACTGGATACATCAGCAATGTGCTGTTACACTATTCTATACGATAGTTACAGAGTGGAAACTAAATCTATCTGTGTTTCCCTGTCATATGTCATGTGAGACTTCAGTAGTGCCAGCTTCAACTGGGAGATCTCATTAGTGCCAGTCTGAGCTGGAAGACTTCAGTAGTGTCAGCATGGCCTAGGAGACTTCAGTAGTGTCAGTCTGACCTAGGACACTTCAGTAGTGTCAGTCTGACCTAGGAGACTTCAGTAGTGCCAGTCTGAGCTGGAAGACTTCAGTAGTGTCAGCCTGACCTAGGAGACTTCAGCAGTGTCAGTCTGACCTAGGACACTTCAGTAGTGTCAGCCTGGCCTAAGAGACTTCAGTAGTGTCACTCTGACCTAGGAGACGTCAGTAGTGTCAGCCTGACCTAGGAGACTTCAGTAGTGTCAGTCTGACCTAGGACACTTCAGTAGTGTCAGCCTGGCCTAAGAGACTTCAGTAGTGTCACTCTGACCTAGGACACTTCAGTAGTGTCAGCCTGACCTAGGAGACTTCAGTAGTGTCAGTCTGACCTAGGACACTTCAGTAGTGTCAGCCTGTCCTAGGACACTTCAGTAGTGTCAGCCTGACCTAGGACACTTCAGTAGTGTCAGCCTGACCTAGGACACTTCAGTAGTGTCAGCCTGACCTAGGAGACTTCAGTAGTGTCAGCCTGACCTAGGAGACTTCAGTAGTGTCAGTCTGACCTAGGAGACTTCAGTAGTGTCAGCCTGACCTAGGACACTTCAGTAGTGTCAGCCTGACCTAGGACACTTCAGTAGTGTCAGCCTGACCTAGGACACTTCAGTAGTGTCAGCCTGACCTAGGACACTTCAGTAGTGTCAGCCTGACCTAGGACACTTCAGTAGTGTCAGCCTGACCTAGGACACTTCAGTAGTGTCAGTCTGACCTAGGACACTTCAGTAGTGTCAGCCTGACCTAGGACACTTCAGTAGTGTCAGCCTGACCTAGTACACTTCAGTAGTGTCAGCCTGACCTAGGACACTTCAGTAGTGTCAGCCTGACCTAGGACACTTCAGTAGTGTCAGCCTGACCTAGGACACTTCAGTAGTGTCGGCCTGACCTAGGACACTTCAGTAGTGTCAGCCTGACCTAGGACACTTCAGTAGTGTCAGTCTGACCTAGGACACTTCAGTAGTGTCAGCCTGACCTAGGACACTTCAGTAGTGTCAGCCTGACCTAGGACACTTCAGTAGTGTCACCCTGACCTAGGACACTTCAGTAGTGTCAGCCTGACCTAGGACACTTCAGTAGTGTCAGCCTGACCTAGGACACTTCAGTAGTGTCAGTCTAACCTAGGACACTTCAGTAGTGTCAGCCTGACCTAGGACACTTCAGTAGTGTCAGCCTGACCTAGGACACTTCAGTAGTGTCAGCTTGACCTAGGACAGTTCAGTAGTGTCAGCCTGACCTAGGACACTTCAGTAGTGTCAGCCTGACCTAGGACACTTCAGTAGTGTCAGTCTGACCTAGGACACTTCAGTAGTGTCAGCCTGACCTAGGACACTTCAGTAGTGTCAGCCTGTTAAGTAGGTAAATACTTTTTTTAAACAGTTGTTGATGCGTGGAACAATGTTCTAAGTAGAGTTACAGAAGCTCAAACCTTACGTAGCTTCTAAAACAAGATAGACAAATATATGAGTGACAAGGCTGGGTTTGATTATTATCTGAAGTGTTGGTGAAGGTTGAACTAATAGGCGGGTGGCAATGGCTGGTTTTGAGAAAGTCTTCCCTTGTCTGGGCCAGTAGGCCTGCTGCAGTGCTCCGCCATTCTTATATTCTTATGTGATGGTACTGCTGTGTGGTACACTGATGATTCCTGTACCTCGTGTGTGGTACATTGATGATTCCTGTACCTCGTGTGTGGTACACTGATGATTCCTGTACCTCGTGTGTGGTATATTGATGATTCCTGTACCTCGTGTGTGGTACATTGGTGATTCCTGTACCTCGTGTGTGGTAAATTGATGATTCCTGTACCTCGTGTGTGGTACACTGATGATTCCTGTACCTCGTGTGTGGTATATTGATGATTCCTGTACCTCGTGTGTGGTACATTGGTGATTCCTGTACCTCGTGTGTGGTATATTGATGATTCCTGTACCTCGTGTGTGGTACATTGATGATTCCTGTACCTCGTGTGTGGTACACTGATGATTCCTGTACCTCGTGTGTGGTATATTGATGATTCCTGTACCTCGTGTGTGGTATATTGATGATTCCTGTACCTCGTGTGTGGTACATTGATTATTCCTGTACCTCGTGTGTGGTATATTGATGATTCCTGTACCTCGTGTGTGGTACACTGATGATTCCTGTACCTCGTGTGTGGTACATTGACGATTCCTGTACCTCGTGTGTGGTACATTGATGATTCCTGTACCTCGTGTGTGGTACATTGATGATTCCTTTACCTCGTGTGTTCTATATTGATGATTCCTGTACCTCGTGTGTGGTACATTGATGATTCCTGTACCTCGTGTGTGGTACATTGATGATTCCTGTACCTCGTGTGTGGTACATTGATGATTCCTGTACCTCGTGTGTGGTACATTGATGATTCCTGTACCTCGTGTGTGGTATATTGATGATTCCTGTACCTCGTGTGTGGTACATTGATGATTCCTGTACCTCGTGTGTGGTACACTGATGATTCCTGTACTTCGTGTGTGGTACATTGATGATTCCTGTACCTCGTGTGTGGTACATTGATGATTCCTGTACCTCGTGTGTGGTACATTGATGATTCCTGTACCTCGTGTGTGGTATATTGATGATTCCTGTACCTCGTGTGTGGTACACTAACTGCTCTTGGGCAGGAGTTGTTCATGTTTGGCAGGTGTTGTTCATATTGGGCAGGTGTTGTCCATGTTGGGCATGTGTTTTTCATGTTGGGCAGGTGTTGTTCATGTTGGACATGTGTTGTTCCAGTTGGTCATGTGTTGTTTATGTTGGGCATGTGTTGTTCATATTGGGCATGTGTTGTTCATATTGGGCATGTGTTGTTCATATTGGGCATGTGTTGTTCATATTGGGCATGTGTTGTTCATATTGGGCATGTGTTGTTCATATTGGGCATGTGTTGTTCATGTTGGGCATGTGTTGTTCATGTTGGGCATGTGTTGTTCATATTGGGCATGCGTTGTTCATGTTGGGCATGTGTTGTTCATGTTTTGCATGTGTTGTTCATATTGGGCATGTGTTGTTCATATTGGGCATGTGTTGTTCATGTTGGGCATGTGTTGTTCATATTGGGCATGTGTTACTCATATTGGGCATGTGTTGTTCATATTGGGCATGTGTTGTTCATATTGGGCATGTGTTGTTCATATTGGGCATGTGTTGTTCATATTGGGCATGTGTTGTTCATGTTGGGCATGTGTTGTTCATATTGGGCATGTGTTATTCATATTGGGCATGTGTTGTTCATATTGGGCAGGTGTTGTTCATATTGGGCAGGTGTTGTTCATATTGGGCATGTGTGGTTCATGTTGGGCAGGTGTTGTTCGTGTTGGGCAGGTGTTGTTCATGTTGGGCATGTGTTGTCCGTGTTGGGCATCTGTTGTTCATGTTGGGCATGTGTTGTTCATGTTTTGCATGTGTTGTTCATGTTGAGCAGATGTTGTTCATGTTGGGCATGTGTTGTTCATATTGGGCATGTGTTGTTCATGTTGGGCATGTGGTGTTCATATTGGGCATGTGTTGTTCATGTTGGGCATGTGTGGTTCATGTTGGGCAGGTGTTGTTCATATTGGGCATGTGTTGTTCATGTTGGGCATCTGTTGTTCATGTTGGGCATGTGTGGTTCGTGTTGGGCATGTGTTGTTCGTGTTGGGCATGTGTTGTTCATATTGGGCATGTGTGGTTCATGTTGGGCAGGTGTTGTTCATGTTGGGCAGGTGTTGTTCATATTGGGCATGTGTTGTTCATGTTGGGCAGGTGTTGTTCATGTTGGGCATGTGTTGTTCGTGTTGGGCAGGTGTTGTTCGTGTTGGGCAGGTGTTGTTCATGTTGGGCATGTGTGGTTCATGTTGGGCAGGTGTTGTTCATGTTGGGCATATGTTGTTCATGTTGGGCATGTGTTGTTCATGTTAGGCATGTGTGGTTCATGTTGGGCAGGTGTTGTTCATGTTGGGCATATGTTGTTCATGTTGGGCAGGTGTTGTTCATGTTGGGCATATGTTGTTCATGTTGGGCATGTGTTGTTCATGTTAGGCAGGTGTTGTTCATGTTGGGCAGTTGTTCATGTTGGGCATGTGTTGTTCATGTTGGGCATGTGTTGTTCATGTTAGGCAGGTGTTGTTCATGTTGGGCAGTTGTTCATGTTGGGCATGTGTTGTTCATGTTGGGCATGTGTTGTTCATGTTGGGCATATGTTGTTCATGTTGGGCATGTATTGTTCATGTTGAGCAGGTGTTGTTCATTTTGGGCATATGTTGTTCATGTTGGGCAGGTGTTGTTCATTTTGGGCATGTATTGTTCATGTTGGGCATGTGTTGTTCATGTTGGGCATGTGTTGTTCATGTTGGGCATATGTTGTTCATGTTGGGCATGTATTGTTCATGTTGAGCAGGTGTTGTTCATTTTGGGCATATGTTGTTCATGTTGGGCATGTGTTGTTCATGTTGGGCATGTATTGTTCATGTTGGGCATGTGTTGTTCATGTTGGGCATGTGTTGTTCATGTTTGGCATGTGTTGTTCATGTTGGGCATATGTTGTTCATGTTGGGCATGTATTGTTCATGTAGAGCAGGTGTTGTTCATTTTGGGCATATGTTGTTCATGTTGGGCATGTGTTGTTCATGTTGGGCATGTGTTGTTCATGTTGGGCATGTATTGTTCATGTTGGGCATGTGTTGTTCATGTTGGGCATGTGTTGTTCATGTTGGGCATGTATTGTTCATGTTGGGCATGTGTTGTTCATGTTGGGCATGTGTTGTTCATGTTGGGCATGTGTTGTTCATGTTGGGCATGTGTTGTTCATGTTGGGCATGTGTTGTTCATGTTGGGCAGGTGTTGTTCATGTTGGGCAGGTGTTGTTCATGTTGGGCATGTGTTGTTCATGTTGGGCATGTGTTGTTCATGTTGGGCATGTGTTGTTCATGTTGGGCAGGTGTTGTTCATGTTGGGCAGGTGTTGTTCATGTTGGGCAGGTGTTGTTCATGCTTGTGAGTGTAACAAGTGTGGATATCAGAGTATGATACTAGCACAACGTTTTTAATGTGAAGTTCAAAGAACGTATTATTAATTCAGATTCCACTGTGACAACTTAGGTTAGGTAACTGACTCACGAAATCGTCGTGACACGATTGTAAACAAAGCATACCACAGGTGGGGCTTGAACTCACTGTCAGAGAATCATAAAACTCCAGACCGACGCGTTCTCCACCCGTGGTATGGTTTGGTTGGTTTGGTTATGTAAGGTTCGTCAGAAAACAGGACAAGCGTTTCCTCACCCGGGTCTTAGTCAGGTGATAGCCCGCCTTTGGAGCTTTTGTTCATCTGACAGAGGCCTTCCGCTGGCTTACCAGTCCACCCCTTTAAAAAATTATGGTCATACTTATAACTATTTTTACTGTTACAAGTACATTAATTAAAGCCCATACAACACAATCTGCTTGTTGCAGACAGTACCCATCTTAACCTGGTCTCTCTCTCTCTCTCTCTCTCTCTCTCTCTCTCTCTCTCTCTCTCTCTCTCAGATACAAGAGGTCTCTGCTTGCTTAGATTAAAACTTCTTATCTTTATTTAAAAGCTAAAAGTTTGTAAATAAATTAAGACAGAAACAGTAGGACAATTATGAACTTGTTTCAGTTACCCGCATTTATTTGAAAGTCGCTAATTTTTAAATTAAAACAGTTAAAACTTGCCATGTGTCTGTTTACATATAAAGAGTCATAAAATACAACCAGAAATATACACCATGGATGTATTATATAATCACCACTGCAGTGCCTGTCATGACTCAAATCACTGACAGAATATCACTTTCACTCAAACTGCGTCGCATTTCTCCAGTAACAAGATATATCTACACACCGACTCTGGCCTCTTTAAAATCCTACAAATAAATATCTGCATAACATCCATCCATGAAGAGGATCCTAACAAGGGATCGAAATATACAAATCAATTAGTCTTCTGTGTTTCTTACTCCATGTGGGTTATTATTGAGTGTGTGTGTGTGTGTGTGTGTGTGTGTGTGTGTGTGTGTGTGTGTGTGTGTGTGTGTGTGTAGGTGTGCGTGTAGGTGTGCGTGTGTGTGTGTGTGTGTGTGTGTGTGTGTGTGTGTGTGTGTGTGAGTGTGAGTGTGTGTGTGTGTGTAATTAGAGATCAGGTGGAAGCGACAGAAAGTATGAATGATAAATAAAAAGGCAGGTGAATATAGAGAGAAGTATGAAGATAAAACGTGGGAAAGAGAAGATAAGATATGATAAAACAAAACTTAAAAAGAGAAAATCTAGATATATTCATGAGGAAGAGTTGGACCCTGAAGAGTCACAGAGCGAACCGAAAAACTTAGGAGATGAGGCAAACAGTGGAACACAAACAGTGGAACACAAACAGTGGAACACTAACAGTGGAACACAAACAGTGGAACACAAACAGTGGAACAAGCAGAAACCGGATAATATAGCTTTAGACACACGACGTTAACTGTTTACATAATGAAGACAGAAGAGTACCGCACTGGAACTCTTGTCTCAAACCTTCCTTACATCTTCAGATGTTCTAACTCAGAAAAAATGGGTCAAAATATTTAGATTTAAATAAGGTTAACCCAGGACATAAAACTCACCCTTATCTAATACAGTCTATTAGTGTGTGTATATTTACATGAGGAACTAATACTTTGCAAATATTGGAAAAATTCTGTCATAATTATGGCTCTTACTGCTAAGCACAATAAGCAGACGAGGCATTTTTCACACCCACTTGTACTATAAACTCTGAAGTATGAATAAATCTCACAACCAATATCTTCAGTCTCTAAATTGTCGGTGTTTAATGTTCTAGAATTTAATTTTACCTTCAGAGCCTAAATGTTTACATTATTGGTTCTCATAATCTAACTACTCGAAGCCCAGATTCTCAGAATCTGAGTTATCTACATTCATAATCGATAAGCCCTTAAAACTTGACTGTTAATAACTATGATCCCAGCGCCAGAGCCTCTCCATCTGGCACTAGGAGGAGGGCGAAGGGGTCAGCTTCTGGCAGAGCAGGAATGTCATCGAAGGCGTCCTCTAAGACGCAGGAGTCGTCAGACAGGAGGTCACTGAGGTCACTCGTGCTTCCCAGAGAGCCCCGGACTAGGACTGGGGAGGCGGTGGAAGACGGACGAGAGTTGGAGGGGAAAGTTTGTGTGTGGCTTAAGTGAGCTGTGTAGTGCGAACTGAGGGTATGAGAGGATAGTGGCGCCAGTGGGCTGCCCACAGAAATCTCATCAAATTGTAGGCCGTCGAAGAAATTAATATCCCCGGAATGTCCATCTTCCAAGATGTGAGAGAGAGCCCTGATATAATTGACAGCGAGCTTAAGTGTAGTGATTTTTGTCATGGCCGCCGCCGCTCGACGACTACAGAAATCCGGCAGAACACGACGAAGGGTTTCGAAAGCATCGTTGATTTCTTTCATACGATGTCGCTCCCTGGCATTGGCTGTCTTTCTCCTGTACTTAGACAGCGGCGGAGGTCTGTTCTTTGGTGTTTTCGACTGGGGTAGATCATCTCTTCTTCTTTCCAGCTGAAGTCTCCTGACGAGGGTCCGGGGCCGTAGCCCATATTTCTCTGCTATTCTAGTAGGTCGTCGTTGGCCTCGATTATTATTATTATCAGTGCACAACTTGTCATTTGGACTAGTTCGTGGCAATATTTCTTCCATATCTATACCTTCTTTGTCGATCATTTTCTGTATAGAGAATATTAATATACACAATCAACTATATCAGTTGCGCAGGTTTCTAAGATCACTATTTATGATTTCGTTCAAATCACCAAGTCTTCCACTGTAGGAAGTATGATACTCAAATACCACACTATGCAGTTCTCAGGCACTTGATAATAGTTCCTTAGACAGATAATAGAGTTCTCCCTATATTATTAATTAATTATTAGTTTTTATTATATTATGATAAAGGTCCTTCAGCACTGTTCATCTCTACGAGGTTAACAATAGATTCTCCCAGCACTTGGTCACACGTCACTAAGAGCAGTGTTTTCTGTGGCTCCATTCACTGACAATGATAAAGAATCAGCTGATCACAAGAACAACATATACTCCTCAGATCACTTGTCAACGTCACAAGCGGGGCCTTACCTGAATTGGTAAGCAGTAACTGGTCTGCCAGAGACACAGATGTACAAGTTGCTCATCATAGAACTGACACACGCTATTGATAGCAATCATCTTTTTTTTCTTTTGTCTACACATACGCCACTTTCAGATCCATTTCAAAGTGCGGGAAAATGCTTCAGGGTGCTATGGGGTGACCGGAGGGGGGGGGTAAGGGCAGGAGTATATGTTCAGGTAGTAATGAGTTGAGGATTGTCTGTCACAGGTTCATGACCGCAACACGTGTCCCGGTTCATGGTTTTATTGTCAAGTTGTAATATTTCAGGATTCAAATTATTTCCTTAGGGTGAACAAACTTTGTTCAGCGAGATTTTTGTTCTCGTTAATATTCACAGTGTTGAAGGCTATCCTTTCGTAATATTAGTTACTGACGTTCATTTACTCGTTAACAATATCTGTCGTTTATTTGCGCATAGCAGTTGTTTGATCCCTGGCAGCAGTAGCATATGTTGACGTTTATTTGCTAATCCGCTTATCAATTGTGTTTTCTCGTGCGTGTGCGTGGCCACAGTTGCCGCAGGTGTCCGTGGATGTTAATAAGTTGAGGCGTCAGGTGCTGGTGGGTCGTGTTGGGGTGAAAAGAGTAAAACAAATATCCCAGCCGAGTGCAGGTGGCGGGGCAGGCGAGCTTCAGATATCATGTTCAGTACTACCTTTCCTCACTACATGTTCAATAGTTACTCTTATTGCTCAGTTAGACTTCACTGTTTCACATATATATGAAACCAAAATGTTACTGATACACAGTGAGAGTTCTAAATTTATTTTAAGCGAATTTCATTTTTTTAGGCATATCCCAGTAACGTTTTTCCCTTTGGTCAGACAATTCTGGAACATTTTTTCGTGAGTTTGATAAATACAAATTACTTAGAGGTTCAACAATACTCTTCCTTCACTCACACGCAAGCACTCGATAGGTCAGTAAAAATAGGTAGTTGCGCACTCTACCGTAATTGTCTCAGTGTATATATCTTGGCGACATTAATGAGAAAAACAACTGACTGAACCGACTTCCACTGCTCGTTTGAAGTGTTACGTGAATCATGTCCATTGTGTATATACTCAATCGTACTTGCTGCTGCTGGAGTTACTGAGTGCACGTGGGCAATCCATACAAGACCCTGTGCACTCCTCTGTCAAAGATGTTAACAGAGCTGCTGCATGAGATGGTATTGAACACAAGTCCGTTAAGACATAATGTCTCCCTTGCTCCAAACTTGACCAGATTCCTTCATTATACCCAGTCACGGACAGTCTCCTGCAGCAGCCACAGACGGTCTCCTACAGCCACGGATGTTCCCTCCTACAGACCTCTTCGATGTCTCTCGTATCTGCTCTTTCAGAGTTGTCACCTGTCAACGTAAGAAGAATTACAATGTTTTTGCGTAAGTTTATTTTCAGATATACATTTATATACCAGTAAACAAATGTTAAATAATATATATATATATATATATATATATATATATATATATATATATATATATATATATATATATATATATATATATATATATATATATATATATATATATATATATATATAAGGAATTCGCAAGAGCAGGCGAAATATACACAAACACTGATCCCTGGCTGAAGGAGACTCGAACCTACGAACCTTGGAACAAGGTACGCAGTGCCTTACCATTCTCACCACACTGGACCAATACCTTGGCGTCCAGCTTGCGCTAGACTTTGATCCAAGGCAGCCAGCTTTCAGGGAGAAGGCTTACAGCTTTTCATCTCATCTCCTATATATATACTTTATACATATATATAATATATATATATATATAATATATATATATATATATATATATATATATATATATATATATTATATATTATATATATATATATATATATATATATATATATATATATATATATATATATATATATATATATATATATATAGGGTCCACCTCTGGTGTAAATTGTGGGACCCATAGCATTGGAGAAGTGGATGAAAAGGCTTCAAGGAAGAATATTTGGATTTCTTTTTTGTTAATACATCAGCCGTCTCCCACCAAGGCAGGGTAGCCCGGAAAAAAACTTTTATCATTCACTCCATCACTGTTTTGCCAGAGGCGCGCTTACACTACAGTTATAAAAACTGCAATTTTAACATCCCTCCTTCATATATATATATATATATATATATATATATATATATATATATATATATATATATATATATATATATATATATGGGGGTCAACCTCTAATGTTAGCTGTGAGTACCCATAACCTCTGAAAATTTCTTCACGTGTCCTACTAGCTAGTAGAAAAGTTTTGGTATTTTATCAACAGGTGGGATATATGGTACCTGAGAGGCGTGAGTTAGATCCCAAGGGAAGGTAAGTACGATGTTCTCAGGACGAGGTCTGAGACCTTACTGAGCTCTACGCTCACTCTCCACCTGGCTCGTGTGAGCCCAGTCCTTTGACGTCACTAAGACACATCTCAATTTTTAGCGACCTTAAGGTTATTCTTGCGGCTAATCCTTCGCGGTTTATTTTCGCCAAAATATAAACAATTACGACGTTTATTCTGTCTTATTTATGTGTTATACTTACAAAATTAAAAGTAGGTTATTGATTTAAAGTTTAAGTGAACTTAAATGCCGCGAAAGTCTATACCTGTCATGAATGTGTGGAGGTTCACAGTGAGTCAGAGAGGTTCAGGAGGTAGTGGGGGCCGCAGCTCCCTCTACCTCTACCTCTCCCTCCACTTGCTGATCTTTGCACCACGACAGTGATTCCTCGTTAATTTTCACCATTCAACCTCAGAAGCATCTTTTTCTTTGAATTTTACCACGCTAATTGTCTACCATCAATCTAGCGTGACCTTAAAAAAGTACATAAAGAGGAAAATTAAAAGTGAACTTAGAAACGAGTAATGTGATGAGAGTAACATAAAGTCTAGGCAGTGAAACACCGATTACTATCTTGGAGGAAGCGAGTATGGAGGAGATAAATATTTGGCAGCAAATTTATTGGCAGATATGTTTACGAGAGATGAGGTGACCATAGAATAGACGCAAGGGAGGAGGAAGGGAAAGGTAGGTGAAGTGTTGAGACATCTGTGGAAAGAAATTTGTCCATGGAGGCAGAAAGGTGACTGTAACAGAATATAGTGGAACCAACACTTGTTTATGAGTGTGAGGCATGTGTTTTAAATGTTGCAGCAAGGAAGAGGCTGGAGCCAGTGGGGTTGTCATGTTAAAGAACAATGCGCAGTGTGTCATACAGAGAATTCGTAGCAAAGAACACAGAAGTCGGAGTGGGGTTACTCAAGGTATAACCCAGTAGTGTGAGGAGAGGTTCTGGAAGTGTTTAGGTATTTAGAGAGGACTAAGGAAACTAGGGACTAAGATGAATAAATAAATCTGGGGTAGAGAGGAAGGGGTAAGAGAGGTTTCGAGTACTAGGGGCTTGGACATCAAACAGGCTTGTGTGAGCGTGTTAGATCAGAGTGGGGACAAGTGTTTCTTATGGTTTGAAGTCCTATTGTAAGGCAACATTTGTGGAGGGATTCAGGGGAAACAGGTTAGCCAGACGTGAGTTATGGAGATGAGAGAGGAATGTCTGCACTGTGAAGGAGGCATGAGAATGTTGCAATTCAGAGGATCATTTTAACTGTAATGTCAACACGTTTCTTGTCAAGAGAACTACTGAAAAAACATAGTCAATAGCGTTCATATTTATTGAGCAATTCACCTGTGCAATAAGTGGTGAGGCTGGAATATTTGTTATTATTTATCTGCCATACTTCAATATTGTTTTATTATTATTATTATTATTATTATTATTATTATTATTATTATTATTTATTCATTGGGAAGCGCTAAATCCGTAGGGGTCATATAGCACTTGGAGAGGAGAATAGCACCAGCATCTTGAGATCAAGAGCTCTTCACCGGCACCAAGCCCCCCTCCCCCCTTAATCCCCGTCCTTATGGAAAAGTGGCGGAAGTCCTGCTATCACCTACCACCACTTGCAGGGATGGAAGGAGGGAGCGAGAGAAGGAGGGAGGGAGGACGAGGGAGACAAGAAAGAAGTGAGGGAGGGGCCGGGAAGTGATCGGACATAAGCTACGATCTTCTTCCTAGAAAGAGGAAGCATGACAATGACGGCTTAGAATTTCTACAAGAATGTGCTAAAAAAATACTCTAAATGGGGCAAGAGCTAGATTCTGGCACAGGTGGTATTGTCACTGGTGGTATTGTCACTGGTGGTATTGTCACTGGTGGTATTGTCACTGGTGGTATTATCACTGATGGTATTGTCACTGGTGGTATTGTCACTGGTGGTATTGTCACTGGCGGTATTGTCACTGGTGGTATTGTCACTGGTGGTATTGTCACTGGTGGTATTGTCACTGGTAGTATTGTCACTGGTGGTATTGTCACTGGTGGTATTGTCACTGGTGGTATTATAACTGGTGGTATTATCACTGGTGGTATTGTCACTGGTGGTATTGTCACTGGTGGTATTGTCACTGGTTGTATTGTCACTGGTGGTATTGTAACTGGTGGTATTGTCACTGGTGGTATTGTCACTGGTGGTATTATCACTGGTGGTATTGTCACTGGTGGTATTGTCACTGGTGGTATTGTCACTGGCGGTATTGTCACTGGTGGTATTGTCACTGGTGGTATTGTCACTGGTGGTATTGTCACTGGTGGTATTGTCACTGGTGGTATTGTCACTGGTGGTATTGTCACTGGTGGTATTGTCACTGGTGGTATTGTCACTGGTGGTATTGTCACTGGTGGTATTGTCACTGGTGGTATTGTCACTGGTGGTATTATCACTGGTGGTATTGTCACTGGTGGTATTGTCACTGGTGGTATTGTCACTGGTGGTATTGTCACTGGTGGTATTGTCACTGGTGGTATTATCACTGGTGGTATTGTCACTGGTGGTATTGTCACTGGTGGTATTGTCACTGGTGGTATTGTCAATGGTGGTGTTGTCACTGGTGGTATTGTCATTGGTAGTATTGTCACTGATAGTTTTGTCACTGATGGTATTGTCACTGGTGGTGTTGTCACTGGTGGTATTGTCACTGGTGGTATTGACACTGGTGGTATTGTCACTGGTGGTATTGTTACTGGTGGTATTAACACTGGTGGTATTGTCACTGGTGGTATTAACACTGGTGGTATTGTCACTGGTGGTATTGTTACTGGTGGTATTAACACTGGTGGTATTGTCACTGGTGGTATTGTTACTGGTGGTATTGACACTGGTGGTATTGACACTGGTGGTATTGTCACTGGTGGTATTGTTACTGGTGGTATTGACACTGGTGGTATTGACACTGGTGGTATTGACACTGGTGGTATTGTCACTGGTGGTATTATCACTGGTGGTATTGTTACTGGTGGTATTGACACTGGTGGTATTGTCACTGGTGGTATTAACATTGGTGGTATTGTCACTGGTGGTATTGTTACTGGTGGTATTGACACTGGTGGTATTGTTACTTGTGGTATTGTCTCTTGTGGTATTGTCATTGGTGGTATTAACACTGGTTGTATTGTCACTGGTGGTATTATCACTGGTGGTATTGTCACTGGTGGTATTGTCATTGGTGGTATTGTCACTGGTGGTATTGTCACTGGTGGTATTGTCACTGGTGGTATAGCCACTGGTGGTATTGTCACTGGTGGTATTGCCACTGGTGGTATTGTCATTGGTGGTATTGTCACTGGTGGTATTGTCGCTGGTGGTATTGTCACTGGTGGTATTGTCACTGGTGGTATTGTCACTGGTGGTATTGTCACTGGTGGTATTATCACTGGTGGTATTGTCACTGGTGGTATTGTCACTGGTGGTATTGTCATTGGTGGTATTGTCGCTGGTGGTATTGTCACTGGTGGTATTGTCACTGGTGGTATTCTCACTGGTGGTATTATCACTGGTGGTATTGTCACTGGTGGTATTGTCACTGGTGGTATTGTCATTGGTGGTATTGTCACTGGTGGTATTGTCATTTGTGGTATTGTCACTGGTGGTATTGTCGCTGGTGGTATTGTCACTGGTGGTATTGTCACTGGTGGTATTGTCACTGGTGGTATTATCACTGGTGGTATTGTCATTGGTGGTATTGTCACTGGTCGTATTGTCATTGGTGGTATTGTCACTGGTGGTATTGTCATTGGTGGTTTTAACACTGGTGGTATTACCACTGGTGGTATTATCACTGGTGGTATTGTCACTGGTGGTATTGTCACTGGTGGTATTGTCATTGGTGGTTTTAACACTGGTGGTATTACCACTGGTGGTATTATCACTGGTGGTATTGTCACTGGTGGTATTGTCACTGGTGGTATTGTCGCTGGTGGTATTGTCACTGGTGGTATTGTCACTGGTGGTATTGTCACTGGTGGTATTGTCACTGGTGGTATTGTCACTGGTGGTATTATCACTGGTGGTATTATCACTGGTGGTATTATCACTGGTGGTATTACCACTGGTGGTATTGTCACTGGTGGTATTGTCACTGGTGGTATTGTCGCTGGTGGTATTGTCACTGGTGGTATTGTCACTGGTGGTATTGTCACTGGTGGTATTGTCACTGGTGGTATTATCACTGGTGGTATTATCACTGGTGATATTGTCACTGGTGGTATTGTCACTGGTGCTATTACCACTGGTGGTATTGTCACTGGTGGTATTGTCACTGGTGGTGATATTGTCGCTGGCGGTATTGTCACTGGTGGTATTGTCACTGGTTGTATTGTCACTGGTGGTATTGTCACTGGTGGTATTGTCACTGGTGGTATTGTCGCTGGTGGTATTGTCACTGGTGGTATTGTCACTGGTGGTATTGTCGCTGGTGGTATTGTTACTGGTAGTATTCTCACTGGTGGTATTGTCACTGGTAGTATTGTCACTGGTGGTATTGTCACTGGTGGTATTGTCACTGGTGGTATTGTCACTGGTGGTATCACTGTTGGTGTTGTCACTGGTGGTATTGTCGCTGGTGGTATTGTCACTGGTGGTATTGTCACTGGTGGTATTGTCACTGGTGGTATTGTCACTGGTGGTATTGTCACTGGTGGTGTTGTCACTTGTGGTATTGTCACTGGAGGTATTGTCACTGTTGGTATTGTCACTGGTGGTGTTGTTACTTGTGGTATTGTCACTGGTGGTATTGTCACTGGAGGTATTATCACTGGTTGTATTGTCACTGGTGGTATTGTCACTGGTGATATTGTCACTGTTGGTATTAACACTGGTGGCATTGTCACTGGTGGTATTGTCACTGGTGGTATTGTCACTGGTGGTGTTGTCACTTGTGGTATTGTCACTGGAGGTATTGTCACTGTTGGTATTGTCACTGGTGGTGTTGTTACTTGTGGTATTGTCACTGGTGGTATTGTCACTGGAGGTATTATCACTGGTTGTATTGTCACTGGTGGTATTGTCACTGGTGATATTGTCACTGTTCCTATTAACACTGGTGGCATTGTCACTGGTGGTATTGTCACTGGTGGTATTAACACTGGTGGTAGTGTCAGTGGTGGTACTGACACTGGTGGTATTGACACTGGTGGTATTGTCACTGGTGGTATTGTTACTGGTGGTGTTCTCACTGGTGGTATTGTGACTGGTGGTATTCACACTGGTGGTATTGTCACTGGTGGTATTGTCACTGGTGGTATTGGCACAGGTGGTATTAACACTGGTTGTATTGTCACTGGTGGTATTTTCACTGGTGGTATTGACACTGGTGATATTGATACTGGTGGTATTGTCACTGATGGTATTGTTACTGGTGGTGTTCTCACTGGTGGTATTGTTACTGGTGGTATTGTCACTGGTGGTATTGTCACTGGTGGTATTGTCACTGGTGATATTGACACTAGTTGTATTGCCACTGTTGGTATTGTCACTAGTGGTATTGTCACTGGTGGTATTGTTACTGGTAGTATTGCCACTGGTGGTATTGCCACTGGTGGTATTGTCACTGGTGGTATTGACACTGGTAGTATTGTCACTGGTAGTATTGTCTCTTGTGGTATTGTCTCTGGTGGTATTGTCACTGGTGGTATTGTCACTGGTGGTATTGTCACTGGTGGTATTGTCACTGGTGGTATTGTCACTGGTGGTATTGTCACTGGTGGTATTGTTACTGGTGGTATTGCCATTGGTGGTATTGTCACTAGTGATATTGTCACTGTTGGTATTGTCGCTGGTGGTATTAACACTGGTGGTATTAACACTGGTTGTACTGTCACTGTTGGTATTGTCGCTGGTGGTATTGTCACTGGTTATATTGTCACTGTTGGTATTGTCGCTGGTGGTATTAACACTGGTGGTATTAACACTCGTTGTACTGTCACTGGTGGTATTGTCGCTGGTGGTATTGTCACTGGTGGTATTGTCGCTGGTGGTATAGTCACTGGTGGTATTGGCACTGGTGGTATTGTCACTGGTGGTATTGTCACTGGTGGTATTGTCGCTGGTGGTATTGTCACTGGTGGTATTGTCACTGGTGATATTGTCACTGGTGGTATTGTCACTGGTGGTATTGTCACTGGTGGTATTGTCACTGGTGGTATTGTCACTGGTGGTATTGTCACTGGTGGTATTGACACTGGTGGTATTGACACTGGTGGTATTGACACTGGTGGTATTGACACTGGTGGTATTGACACTGGTGGTATTGACACTGGTGGTATTGTCGCTGGTGGTATTGTCATTGATGGTATTGACAGTGGTGGTATTGTCACTGGTGGTATTGTCGCTGGTGGTATTTTCACTGGAGGTATTGTCACTGGTGGTATTATCACTGGTGGTATTTTCACTCGTTGTTTGTCACTGGTTGTATTGTCACTGGTGGTATTATCACTGGTGGTATTGTCACTGGTGCTATTGTCACTGGTGGTATTACTACTGGTGGTATTGTCGCTGGTGGTATTGTCACTGGTGGTATTGTCACTGGTGGTATTGTCGCTGGTGGTATTGTTACTGGTAGTATTGTCACTGGTGGTATTGTCACTGGTGGTATTGTCACTGGTGGTATTGTCACTGGTAGTGTTGTTACTTGTGGCATTGTCACTGGTGGTATTGTCACTGGTAGTGTTGTTACTTGTGGCATTGTCACTGGTGGTATTGTCACTGGTGGTATTGTCACTGGTGGTATTGCCACTGGTGATAATGTTGCTGGTGGAATTGTCACTGGTGGTATTGTCACTGGTGGTATTGTCACTGGTGGTATTGTCACTGTTGGTATTGTCACTGGTGGTATTGTCACTGGTGGTATTGTCACTGGTGGTATTGTCACTGGTGGTATTATCACTGGTGGCATTATCAGTGGTGGTATTGTCACTGGTGGTATTATCACTGGTGGTATTGTCACTGGTGGTATTATCACTGGTGGTATTGTCACTGGTGGTATTGTCACTTGTGGTATTATCACTGGTGGTGTTGTCTCTGGTGGTATTATCACTGGTGGTACTGTCGCTGGTGGTATTGTCACTGGTGGTATTGTCACTGGTGGTATTGTCACTGGTGGTATTGTCACTGGTGGTATTAATACTGGTGGTATTGTCACTGGTGGTATTGTCACTGGTGGTATTGTCACTGGTGGTATTGTCACTGGTGGTATTATCACTGGTGGTATTATCACTGGTGGTATTATCACTGGTGGTATTGTCACTGGTGGTATTGTCACTGGTGGTATTGTCACTGGTGGTATTGTCACTGGTGGTATTGTCACTGTTGGTACTGTCACTGGTGGTATTATCACTGGTGGTATTGTCGCTGGTGGTATTGTCACTGGTGGTATTGTCACTGGTGGTATTGTCACTGGTGGTATTATCACTAGTGGTATTGTCACTGTCACTGGTGGTATTGTCACTGGTGGTATTGTCACTGGTGGTATTGTCACTGGTGGTATTATCACTGGTGGTATTATCACTGGTGGTATTGTCACTGGTGGTATTATCACTGGTGGTATTGTCACTGGTGGTATTGTCACTGGTGGTATTGTCACTGGTGGTATTATCACTGGTGGTATTATCGCTGGTGGTATTGTCACTGGTGGTATTGTCACTGGTGGTATTATCACTGGTTGTATTGACACTGGTGGTATTATCACTGGTGGTATTGTCACTGGTGGTATTGTCACTGGTGGTATTATCACTGGTGGTATTGTTACTGGTGGTATTATCACTGTTGGTATTATCACTGGTGGTATTGTCACTGGTGGTATTGTCACTGGTGGTATTGTCACTGGTGGTATTGTCACTGGTGGTATTATCACTGGTGGTATTGTCACTGGTGGTATTATCACTGGTGGTATTATCACTGGTGGTATTGTCACTGGTGGTATTGTCACTGGTGGTATTGTCACTGGTGGTATTGTCACTGGTGGTATTGTCACTGGTGGTATTATCACTGGTGGTATTGTCACTGGTGGTATTGTCACTGGTGGTATTGTCACTGGTGGTATTATCACTGGTGGTATTATCACTGGTGGTATTGTCACTGGTGGTATTGTCACTGGTGGTATTATCACTGGTGGTATTATCACTGGTGGTATTGTCACTGGTGGTATTGTCACTGGTGGTATTGTCACTGGTGGTATTGTCACTGGTGGTATTGTCACTGGTGGTATTGTCACTGGTGGTATTATCACTGGTGGTATTATCACTGGTGGTATTGTCACTGGTGGTATTGTCACTGGTGGTATTGTCACTGGTTGTATTGTCACTGGTGGTATTATCACTGGTGGTATTATCACTGGTGGTATTGTCACTGGTGGTATTATCACTGGTGGTATTATCACTGGTGGTATTATCACTGGTGGTATTATCACTGGTGGTATTATCACTGGTGGTATTATCACTGGTGGTATTGTCACTGGTGGTATTATCACTGGTGGTATTATCACTGGTGGTATTATCACTGGTGGTATTATCACTGGTGGTATTATCACTGGTGGTATTGTCACTGGTGGTATTGTCACTGGTGGTATTGTCACTGGTGGTATTATCACTGGTGGAATTGTCACTGGTGGTATTGTCACTGGTGGTATTATCACTGGTGGTATTATCACTGGTGGTATTGTCACTGGTGGTATTGTCACTGGTGGTATTGTCACTGGTGGTATTTTTTTTTTTTTATATTTTATTTAAAACAATACAATACATTAAATAAATAAAAGAACATAGTATCAGTTCTTACAGAATTATAAATTACATTGTCAAAATACACATAAACATTTAACTTTGTGCTGACACAAACTGTCCCTCATCCTCTATACATTTTTTTTTTTTTTTTTTGTATTTAAAATACAGTATACATTATACGTGTAAGCAAACATGTTACGAAACCAATCAACATGTAACAATAAAATTAATGTACAACATACGTATACACAGTCAAAAAAGAAAAAGAAACTTCGCACAGGTGTACCAACAACATATCCAGAGAATCTACTTCAGCACACTTAAACATCTTATGCCAAGTTTTATATACAAAACAATTCTTAAAGGTAAAAACCTCACCACATACCATTAAAACCTATACATCCACCCCCCACCAAAGGTACATTTATAAAGTCGTACATATGTGCTCTGGAAGTAAAATGTACCCCCCCCCCCATCAAATACCTACAAAACAATGACATACTATAAGAGCGCAGGATACTACTTGCTCTAAGTAACAATTATGAAAACTTTGCCTAGCATACAAGGATAATATACTCTATATCTCAGCACGGGTGCAATCCACCCAAGACTTCTTCATACACTATATACCCTATACCAGTATTAATACATAATATACACCGCTACTTGAACTCATATGCACACCTGATCCAACAAAGTCATCTGAAATTGCGTATTTACACAAAATCAATATACATTTTTATATTACCTTACATATACTCTTATATGTGACTTTAAACAATAAAATAGCAAAGGGAAAACAACAGCGTGTACTTAAAATATTTAACACTACCCTACACATACAGTGTCACACGACATGTACTATATAATCTTAACCAGGCCGCTGAAACATTATATGTTAGGCCTTATGTACAAAAATACAATCTCGCATAATATAAAACTGTACCACGTTACTCATTACAGCTATGTAAACTTCGAACCTTCTGAATACAGAAATTGTGTCTTACAGAATGCATCCAACAAGAAGGGAAACCCCGGACTTTGTATCACAGCATATTCGATACAGTCATATGGCATACCTTAGTAACACCATTTAGTATATGCTTTCTATAACATCTTTGAAGGCACTCTCACAATAACGAACAGTCATTCTCACACACACAAAAATTTTAAGATTCTACCCTTTCATTCACCTTGTATACACACAATGATGTAGTGCTCCAATACATTACGTACATATACTATCCAAAATCTTCACAACATAAAGGGAACACATGTGTAAAAACACCACCCACACCACACTCACTACTCAGAAAAGCATAAATGTATCAGTGCAAATCCAGTCACACACTTTAAAAGCCATCCACACATCTCCGCTCAAGAAACTAGCCCGTCGCTACCCATTTACACTTAAATCCCGTAAATCCTTTAACTTAAAACTCCGGTATCCCTCAGTAAATGCTGTCTCCCACCTTCCCCCATAAACATCCCTATTGCGACACTTAGTTTTATAAATGGTGGCCGCTAACACCTTTATTCTTTCATCCACACCCACTTCCCTCATAGCCCAAGACGTATAAATAAAATCAGTAACCACATACGCAACCGCATTCACCACCATCTGACTCATCCCACCTATATCTAAACTTAAAACCCTTAACACCTGTAACCCTTCCCCACCCACTAACCTAACTACCCTACCTAACCATACCCTCACAGCTTCTAAATAATTACAAAAATACACCGCATGAAAAATAGTCTCGGAACATCCACACGCTTTGCACTCCCCACCCTCCCTTAGTCTCCTATTAAATAACACAACACCAGACGGCAAGATTCCATGTAGAAACCTAAACATTACCTCCCTTACACCTGGTTTAATACGCAATTGCCGTAAACATTTCCAGATATTCCCCCACGCATACATGGGGTATGCCCCCTCAACTGCCGCCACCACAGACCCACCCCCCACCCTCTCAAGAATCCTCAATTTAAGGCGCTTCGGATCCCTCACCGTCATTAAAACCCTCAACATGGCCTCACCAATCATTAAATCCTTACCCCCCCACCATCGTTGCATATCCATACGCAGTTTTTCTAGCCCCCCTTTCCTCGCCCCCACCTCCCCCAAATACCCTCGTTTTAGATACACACTCATCATACGCTTTTCTAAATGTATAAGCCCCAGCCCCCCGTGGCTAACGGGAAGCGTCACCACCCCTCTACTTAGCCAGTCACAACCCGATCCCCATATAAATCGGAAAATCCCATGTTGCAACCGTTGCACCTCTCGCCGCCTCAGCGGGTATACTGCCACCACGTGCCATATCTTACTATACAACAGCACGTTCGTCACAATGACCCTCTGATGCAACGTTAGCTGCCCCGTCCTCAAACCACCCAATCTTTTCAATACCCCATCCACGGTGCGCATCGAATTTACCTCTTGTGCGACCCTATCATTCTTAGCGTACACTATCCCACAAATCAATAGCTGATCCACCACACTCCACCCGCGCCCTACAGTCCCATCTCTATTTACGTTATTGCCTAGGTCCATATACTTAGACTTTGCCACATTAATTTCCATCCCAGTAGCCTCTCCAAACACATCTACCACCTTTCCAACCTTGTGTAAATCCGTCTCATCCCTCACCAATACAGTTGTATCATCCACATAACCCACAATACCCGGCCAACCCTCTCGTTCATTACTAACCCCTCCACTTGCGATACTCCACCTAACTGCCCTATAAAAGGGATCCTGGAGGCACGCAAACAATATTTGCGATAGAGGGCAACCCTGTCGCAAACCCCTTCCCATCTGAATGTTAACACCTAGCCTTCCATTAACCTGTACTCTCATAGATGCTCCCTGATACAATGTTTTCGCCCAAGATATAATTTCCTTCCCGAATCCCTGCCAACGCATGAACCTCCATAACGCATCCCTCTCCACACTATCGTAAGCAGCTCGCCAATCCAATGCCAACACACCCCCACCCCCCAACTCCCCCCTCTTTTCTATAAAACTTCTAAGAACTCCATGCCCTTCATACATTGTCCTACCCGGTACCCCATATTGTCCTCTGTCAATTACGTTACCTATCACCTTTTTTATTCTATTCCCTAATATTCGTGCAAATAACTTATAATCGCCACACATAAGCGATATTGCTCGGTAATCCTCTACTGTAGTCTGTCCACCTTTCGGAACTAATACCACGACAGCAGTCCTTTGCTGCTCCCCCATTTCCCCATCATCCTTCATTACATTGAATAACCTAACTAAAAATCCTCTCAATACTTCCCAATTCCTAACGTAAAAATCATTAGGCAACCCATCTACACCTGGCGCCTTACCTAAACTTGCACCAGACAAAGCTTGCGAAATCTCACTTTCCGAGATCGGACCTTCTAATGTTACCCTATCCATACCATCAATCTCACATTGCACGAAACCTCCCATTTCCTTTAAAGCCTCATCTCGAATACCTCCGTTTTGTGCATATGACCTAAACCATGCATCTAGATAACCACTCATACCCTCTGTCGTTACTAATACCTGCCCCTCTCTATACCCTCCCATCCCCACATGAACAGTTAATCCCATCATCTCCGTCGCCACTCTTCTCTTACGCTGTTTCCTCAACACGCATGCCGAAGGCCTGTCACCCCATAACACCTCTTCCAGCCCACCCAAAACTCGCGCTCCATCAAATCTTTCATTTTGCAAATCCCTGATACGCTCCTTTAATCCCTCAATATCATCCACCGGATGACTAGCACTCCCACGCTCGTAGCAAGCTCTCAACTGTCCCTCAAGATAAGATTGGTACCCATACTTCAACCTGTTATATTCCCTCCCACTACGAATATAAAATTCCTTAATACGAGATTTCGCCACAGAGTCCCACCAACTAACCAATTCACTATTCCCAGGCGCCTCCGCCACCAACTCCTCCCACAATTGAACAAATGACTGTTGATACTCTTCTTGCTGCAACAACTTTACATTCAACTTCCAAAACCCCTTACACCTTCTCGGCAACCCCTCCCAACCTATATCCACCAAAACACCCCTGTGATCAGAAAATACTACGTCCATTACCCTCACACTATGTATTACAACTGTCCTGGGAACGTATAATCGATCGAGCCTAGCCGCATACCCACGTTTAATAAATGTGTGCTCCACCACCTCACCTCCCTCAACATCTGTCAATCCTATCCCGGATAACAATTCTCCCAATATCCTCAAACAATGCCCTGCCCCTCTCGGTTCAACATCCTTATTCCTTATCACACAGTTCCAGTCACCTCCTATCACAGCAACCCCCGGCAATCCACGCAAATAATATACCAGAACGTCCCTTACGAATTTATTCTTTATCCTCACATCTCCCTCTGCTGGGCCATACACACACACCAACGTCATCTGTACCTGACCCCATAACCCATCCACGCGAATCACCCTCCCCTCTCCCCCCTCACTATGCCTGACAACCAACGGGCTAGTTTCTTTCACCAAAATGGCCACACCTCCTTTCAATCTGACTGCATGCTCAACATACACATTATACCCATCCACCTTCAACTCATAACCCGGTCTATAATTGTGTTCCTGCAAGAACACAACGTCAACGTCATGACGCACCAAATATTCCTTAAACCACTCACACTTTCTCTGAGACCTCAAGCCATTGATGTTCAATGTCAGGCACTTAAAACCGACAAAGGGGGTTTCCCTCTTGACACTACCGACTTATCACCTGATCGTTTCATTGCACCCTTTTCCCTCCCCCCCCCTTTCTGTCCACCCTTACCCAACCCCTGCCCCTGGGCGCCACTTGAACCTCTCCGCATGGCTTCCGCCCATGTTTTCTTCCCAGGTCTTTGTGCGGGCGTAAGCACGTCGTCAGAATCCGAAAGCACTGCTGCGCGCTTTCGCGTCGTACCCGCGACCTGCATCAAGTCATCCAGCTCAGTGCCATGATGAACCTCCACCTCCACAGTTCTCACCAACTGTGCATCCTTACGACACACTTCAGTCTGGGTTGGCGTCACCACGCCCTCCTCAACTGCAGACCCATGATCCAGGTCTGTACCAACATCCGGACAAGGACTCTCATTATCCAAAATGTTCTCAAACGTCGACACTATCGTAGTTTCCGCGTCACTACCATTCGCTTCCGCGATGACCTCATCAAGCACTTGTACAACGTCCAGGGAAGTGATGTCGTCCCCCTGCGTAGCCCCCGCCATCTCCTTTTCTTCGGCCCTCTCAACCTCCTCACTCCATGTCAAACTCTGCTGAGGCAGAGTCGAAAACAGTTGATCTTGATCCTCTCTCCTTTCCTCCACATCACGTCGTTGCTGCTGGTCCCTATCACCACGTCTTCTTTCACATTGCGCAGCCAGGTGATCATACGAGCCGCACAAACGGCAAGTGCTTCGCTGCCCAGCGTATGTTACAAAAACCTGAGTCCTGAAATCTTCCATCACCACGTACGATGGAATTGGATGTCTGAGCGTCATCTTGACAGAGAATGCACCCTCAGGTATCCCCATATACTGGCCAACTGACCACCTTCCTGCAGTGATCGTATGTATTGTGCCGTATTTACACATAATGAACCGGATGTCAGATGCATCCGCCTCGAACGGCACATTCCTGATCTTAACCCATGTGTAATAGCTGGACACATCATGCAGCCGCACCGTCACAGCATGGTTAACTGGTATGGCCACCTCTTGAAACTTATTCACAACTGCCTCATACACAGTCGCCGAACTAAATTTTACAAAAATCCTCTTCGTTCCGTTCAATGCAAGTCCACAAATCTCCTCTTTGGCTATTCCGTAGGTATCTCTGATGATTGCAGGCAAAAGCAACTCCATTGATGGCCCCGTTACAGCTCCACTGGTTAATACAATGCAGACTGTATTTACCCTGCGCCGGCGAGCCTGCGCCATGTTGGTGAAAATAATACTGCGATCACTGGTGGTATTGTCACTGGTGGTATTGTCACTGGTGGTATTGTCCAAGACACTTGACACAAGGGATAATATTGTGACGCTGGTGGAATAAGGTTTCCTCGAGTAACAAAGGGAAGTGATGGGACAGATGACAACGTTGTTTATAATATCACAAAATACATCAGAGTCTTGCCTCGTTAAACTTAAAAACGCCACAAATCCGCCGGATTTTTTTCCTTTTACTTTTTGCATTTACATTGTTAAAAATTCTTTTAAAACTTGTATAGAAAAAGAATTTTATTTTGATTAAAAATTAAAACCAGTTTGATAAAATTTTCAGACTGGCGCAGACACACTGCTTGAAATTCATACAAACATATTTTTATTAAGATAATCAGCATTTATGGTTTCAAGCTGATCGGAAGAGACATTCACTAGTTATTGCAGGGGAAATAACTTGCTTAATAAAATTGGCAATTTGACATTTGCACCGCTCAAAGTTGCAAGATGTGTGTTCATGAAGACGAGTAATGGTAAAAGTTTGAAGTCGATCAGGAAAACCTTTCTGTAGAAAATGATGTGATTACATTGATTCATTTTTTTATTATTTTATCGGTAGTATTTCAAATTTACATCAATACTGACTAAACTTAAGAGTTATCAACCTTAACACAGGCGGCTCCGTCAGTAATAATTTGTGTCCACTCACAAGTATTCTTCACTTATTGAATAAGAACTAACAATAATATTCAATAAAAATGGCAGATTTGAACTTAAGAGAGCCAGTGTCAATGTGAACCTTGTATTCAGGAATCCTCACTAGTGTGAACCTTGTGTTCAGGAAGATTCACCAGTATGATCCTTGTGTTCAGGAAGCCTCACCAGTGTGATCCTTGTGTTCAGGAAGCTTCACCAGTGTGAACCTTGTGTTCAGGAAGATTCACCAGTGTGATCCTTGTGCTCAGGAAGCTTCACCAGTGTGAACCTTGTGTTCAGGAAGATTCACCAGTGTGATCCTTGTGCTCAGGAAGCTTCACCAGTGTGAACCTTGTGTTCAGGAAGATTCACCAGTGTGATCCTTGTGTTCAGGAAGCTTCACCAGTGTGAACCTTGTGTTCAGGAAGATTCACCAGTGTGATCCTTGTGCTCAGGAAGCTTCACCAGTGTGAACCTTGTGTTCAGGAAGATTCACCAGTGTGAACCTTGTGTTCAGGAAGATTCACCAGTGTGAACCTTGTGCTGAGGAAGCTTCACCAGTGTGAACCTTGTGTTCAGGAAGATTCACCAGTGTGATCCTTGTGCTCAGGAAGCTTCACCATTGTGATCCTTGTGTTCAGGAAGCTTCACCAGAGTGAACCTTTTGTTCATGAAGCCTCACCAGTGTGATCCTTGTGTTCAGGAAGCTTCACCAGTGTGAACCTTGGGTTCAGGAAGATTCACCAGTGTGATCCTTGTGTTCAGAAAGCTTCACCAGTGTGATCCTTGTGTTCAGGAAGCTTCACCAGTGTGATCCTTGTATTCAGGAAGCTTCACCAGTGTGATTCTTGTGTTCAGAAAGCTTCACCAGTGTGATCCTTGTGTTCAGGAAGCTTCACCAGTGTGATCCTTGTGTTCAGAAAGCTTCACCAGTGTGATCCTAGTGTTCAGGAAGCTTCACCAGTGTGAACCTTGTGTTCAGGAAGCTTCACCAGTGTGATCCTTGTGTTCAGAAAGCTTCACCAGTGTGATCCTTGTGTTCAGGAAGCTTCACCAGTGTGATCCTTGTGTTCAGGAAGCTTCACCAGTGTGATCCTTGTGTCCAGGAAGCTTCACCAGTGTGAACCTTGTGTTCAGAAAGCTTCACCAGTGTGATCCTTGTGTTCAGGAAGCTTCACCAGTGTGATCCTTGTGTCCAGGAAGCTTCACCAGTGTGATCCTTGTGTTCAGGAAGCTTCACCAGTGTGATCCTTGTGTTCAGGAAGCTTCACCAGTGTGATCCTTGTGTCCAGGAAGCTTCACCAGTGTGAACCTTGTGTTCAGAAAGCTTCACCAGTGTGATCCTTGTGTTCAGGAAGCTTCACCAGTGTGATCCTTGTGTTCAGGAAGCTTCACCAGTGTGATCCTTGTGTTCAGGAAGCTTCACCAGTGTGAACCTTGTGTTCAGGAAGCTTCACCAGTGTGAACCTTGTGTTCAGGAAGCCTCACCAGTGTGAGCCTTGTGTTTAGAAAGCTTCACCAGTGTGAACCTTGTGTTCAGGAAGCTTCACCAGTGTGAACCTTGTGTTCAGGAAGCTTCACCAGTGTGAACCTTGTGTTCAGGAAGCCTCACCAGTGTGAGCCTTGTGTTTACAAAGCTTCACCAGTGTGACCCTTGTGTTCAGGAAGCTTCACCAGTGTGAACCTTGTGTTCAGGAAGCTTCACCAGTGTGATCCTTGTGTTCAGGAAGCTTCACCAGTGTGAACCTTGTGTTCAGGAAGCTTCACCAGTGTGAACCTTGTGTTCAGGAAGCTTCACCAGTGTGATCCTTGTGTTCAGGAAGCTTCACCAGTGTGAACCTTGTGTTCAGGAAGCTTCACCAGTGTGATCCTTGTGTTCAGGAAGCTTCGCCAGTGTGATCCTTGTGTTCAGGAAGCTTCACCAGTGTGAACCATGTGCTCAGGAAGCTTCACCAGTGTGATCCTTGTGTTCAGGAAGCTTCACCAGTGTAAACCATGTGCTCGGGAAGCTTCACCAGTATGATCCTTGTGTTCAGGAAGCTTCGCCAGTGTGATCCTTGTGTTCAGGAAGCTTCACCAGTGTGAACCTTGTGTTCAGGAAGCCTCACGAGTGTGAACCTTGTGTTCAGGAAGCTTCACCAGTGTGAACCTTGTGTTCAGGAAGCCTCACCAGTGTGAACCTTGTGTTCAGGAAGCTTCACCAGTGTGAACCTTGTGCTCAGGAAGCTTCGGCAGTGTGAACCTTGTGTTCAGGAAGCTTCACCAGTGTGAACCTTGTGTTCAGGAAGCCTCACCAGTGTGAACCTTGTGTTCAGGAAGCCTCACCAGTGTGAACCTTGTGTTCAGGAAGCCTCACCAGTGTAAACCTTGTGTTCAGGAAGCCTCACCAGTGTGAACCTTGTGTTCAGGAAGCCTCACCAGTGTGAACCTTGTGTTCAGGACCCCTCCCCATTGTGAACCTTGTGTTCAGGAAGTCTCACCAGAGGTGAAAATTTGAAGCTGATCAGATGAGTCATTTTCTGGTTATGGGTCGAATTCTAACGATTTAAAAAAATATATTTAATATTTTACCACATCAACAAATTAGCCAGCACGCAAACAAAACTTATCACGAACTATCAAATAATAATCTTTATTTCTGCAAGTACGTGATACAACTTATACAGACCATAGCTGATATCAATGACATACTGCTCTATAAAAAGCCCCTGGTTATGCAGAGCATTTCGTGCAAATTGATTTTTTCGTCTCTCGACCTCCGGGGAGAGAGGACGCACGGCTAGTAGCTACACCTGCCCTCTGGTGGTGACCTTTAGCAACTAGAAGACAAAATGGCGTACCGAGTGGGACAAAGGATTAACACTGTTTGTATACAGCTGGTACGTGGCACGCTTACTGGAGCAACGATGCATACATTGCTACCTGCTATCATCAGGGACGCCTATGGTGTCCCCAACGAGGAAGTATATGGTGTTGCCTTGAATGGGATGACCAGAGTATTCCTAAAACTGAATCGTACCGGCGTCTACGACAGACTTGTTGAAGAGTATCAGGAGAGGAAGGTGACGGTGAACTCGGCAGTGGACGTCGTTATGCATGACGTATCCAGATACTATACGTGGGTGAAGGTCAGGAATGTCCCTTTCGAGGCGACGGCGTATAGTATACAGGAGGTATTCAACAACTACGGTAAAGTTCATTCGGCAACGATGGGAGTATGGACAGAAGGGCCATATAAGGGACGACCTGAGGGCTCTTATACCCTCAAAATGACGTTGGCTAGGCCTATACCGTCCTACGTCATGTTGGTGGAGTCCAGGACGCAGGTTTTTGTACACTATGCCGGCCAGAGAAAGACCTGTCGACTTTGTGGCTCATATGATCATATGGCAGCTCACTGTCCTAGAAGGCAGCCTACCAGGGCTCCTGGTACGTTGGCAGTGGAGCAGAGACCATGTGAGTTGATGCCTGAGTTGGGAGAGGTGGAACCAGTGACGAGTGGTCGATGGAGTGAAGAGGTAGAACGGGAAGTATCGACGGTCGGTACCTGTGTTACCATCCCAGAGGTGACAGGGGAGGGGCCCCCATCGCCTGAGGGACGGGTGGACGTGGAAGAGTCTACCCAGGAGAAGTTGCTGGATGCGGTGCTGAAGGAGTTCTTCGACGAGACGGTGGCCGGGGAGGATGGTCCTGAGAAGTCAAGTGAGATACAGCTGATGGTTGAGCAGCAGGAACAGGTGAAGGGTTCGAGGAATGCCAGAGAGGACATGGAAGTGGTGGTGGAAGTCCATCAGGAGGACGTGCAGGAAGTAGATTTGTGTGTGAGTGAGAGCTCACGAAAAAGGACTGCGGGTGCTTTTGACCTCGATGAGGTTTTAACACCTGGGCAGAGACCCGGGAAGAAGTCATGGGTAGTTGTAGGGGAAAAGGTAGGCAGGGGAGGGGGTGTACCGGGGAAGATCAGTGGGGGGGGGCAAGGAGGGGCTGGAGGCCAGGTTAGAAAAAAGGATAAAAATGGTACAGGTACTGAGAAAGGTGAAGTGAGTAAGATACAGCGGCATAGGGGTAAGCCCCCTCTTCTAGCAAATTCAAGTGTGTCACAATAAATGTCAATGGGCTTAAATCTGAGGTAAAAAGGGTTTGGTTAGGGTGGTTTTTACGAAGGTTTGATGTGGATGTATGTTTTTTGCAGGAGCATAACCATAGGTTAGGGAGTGAATTGAGTTTGAGGGGTTATAAAATGTTTGTCAGTAATGCTTTGCAATTAAAAGGAGGGGTAGCAGTAGCTGTAAAGGAGACCAGCCCATTGCGTGTCATGGGTTGGGAGGAGGGGGGAGGGGGGAGGGTTGTAAGGGTAGATGGGCACTGGGGGGTGAGGAGAGTATGTTTCATTGGTGTATATATGCCAGCATGTAACAATGTTAGAGTTAAAGTTGATTTTGTACGTGATGTTTTGATGTATTATTTGCGGGGTTTACCTTCCATAACTGTAATTGGAGGTGATTGGAACTGTGTGATTAGGTATGGGGATGTGACGCCGAGGGGGGCAGGATGTGTTTTGGGTGCACTACGGGATGTGTTGAGGGATGTAGGTGTTGTAGATGTGGTGGGCAGGGGGGAGTATGGGGTGGAGCACACGTTTATTCGTGGGAATTATGGGGCGAGGTTAGATAGGATATATGTGATGCAGGGGATTGGTGTGGAGAGAGTGAGGGCTTTTGATGTCGGTTTTTCGGATCACAGGGCGGTGATAGCTGATCTGCGGGTGGATGGTATAGTTCGCATATATGCTGGGTATTGGAAATTGAATGTGAGGCTTCTGCAGGAGGGGGATGAAGGCTCATCCTTTGAGGAATGGTGGAGACATTGCTGGGAGGGTAGGGATGGTGGGATGGATTTGCTTGACTGGTGGGAGATGCGAGCAAAGACAGGAATAGCAGAGTTTTTTAGGATACGTGGAAAGGAACAGGCAAGGTGGAGATATGGTTTGCAAAACTACCTGGAGGGACAGTTGAATGCTGTTTATGACGGGGGGGGGGGCGCACGGGAAGATGTGCGAGGTGAGGTGGATGGCTTAAGGAGTAGGATTGAAGGATTACATAATGAAAGGTTTAACGCGATTAGAGTTAGGGCAGGATTAGAGGAGGTGTTAAAGGGTGATCGACCATCAGGTTATGTCCTGAGAAAATTTAGGGAAAGGCAGATGGTGACTACCATAGCGCATCTAGTGGTCGCTGATGGGGGGGGGGGGGGTTATGTGGTGGGTCAAGGTCTTACTGATACAGATGATATTAGTGGTTATGCTGATTATTGGTTTAGGGAGAAATGGAGGAGGAACAAGGAAGTTGTCAGTGAGGAGGTATTTGGGGTTATGCAGAATACTATTGTATTGGGACAAGAGGAACAGGAAATGCTGGAGGGTAGTATTAGTGAGGAGGAGGTGGGGGAGGCGGTTTACGGGATGAGTCAGGGTAAGACGCCGGGCATTGATGGAATACCGAATGATTTTTATAGAGTTTATTGGGAATGCATTAGGTATGGGTTAGTGGAAGTCTTGAATCATATGTGGAGCAGTGGGAGGATGGGGAAGACCCAGAAAACAGGGATCGTTGTGTTGGTGCCGAAGAAGAAGGATGGGAAAGTATTGAATGATTATAGAGCAATATCCTTAATGTGTGCAGATTATAAAATTTATGCTAAAATTCTGGGCAATAGACTGAAGAAGGTTCTAGGATCAGTGGTACATGGGGGACAGTTTGGCATTCCGGGAAGAAGTATGAGGGACGGGCATAGTCAAATAAGGGATTTTATTGAGGACTGCACCGGAGGGGGAATACTTGGATTAGATTGGGCTAATGCGTATGATTGTGTGAATAGGGATTTCTTAAAAGTTTGTTTGGAACAGCTGGGTTTGGGGGAGAAGGTGGTGAGATGGGTGCAAACCTTGTATGAGGGAGCAGTTATTAGGGTACAGGTTAATGGTAAGTTGGGGGACCCAGTACTGATGGAGAGAGGTTTGAGGCAGGGCTGTCCACTCTCTCAGTTATTGTTTGCCTGCGTACAGAATCCATTTTATGGGCTGGTGGATGAGGTGATGATTGAACATGGGATTAGGGGGGGTGGGAGGGGGGGGATTGTGGGGTACGTAGATGATACTACCGTGCTGGTAAGGCATGAGGAAGATCTAAGGAAAGTTGGTGGAATCATTCAGATTTTTGGGGACGCCACGGGTATGAGAGTTAATTTAATGAAGTCGAGACTATTAGAGGTGGGGGATTGGGTGGGAGGGGGCTTGGGGGAGGGGTTGGGATGGTCAGTAGTGGACAGAATTAAGGTTTGTGGAATATGGTACATGGCGGAAGTGCAGGAAAGTAGGAAGATAAATTCGGAATTAGTTACGAGCAGGGTTTTGGGTAGGCTAGGAGGCTTAAGGGCTAGGGATGTAACATTACAGCAGAGAGTTTTAGTGGTCAACTCTCTGGTGTATAGTAAGGTGTGGGGAGTGGCTGAGGTGTTCCCTTTAAGAGCAGAGGATATTGCAGAAATCCAGAGGAAGGTTCTAAGGTATGTGTGGGGGTTTGGGAGGGCATGGTTGAGCAAGGACGTGGTGATGACGGAGGGGAGACGTGGGGGTCTTGGCCTGATGTCATTGGGTCATAGAGTAATGGCTTTATATATTAAACAAAGATATATTCGGACTGGGGGGAATAGAGGAGTCAGGGTAGGTAGGGTAATGGAGGATGCACGAAGATGGTGGTGTGGAAGGGATTTGAGGTATTGTGAGGATATGTTGAGGGTTTTATTACATGTTAAACAGGTGTCCACGTTTAAGGTCAAACGAATGGTGGGTGCTGTGGTAGGCAAGGGTGTCTTACAGGGACTTGCTGTATATCCAACATATGACTGGATAAGCATATGGAGGAAGTTTGGTTTGCTTAGAATACCAGCGAGGGTACGAGAGTTAGTATATCGTTTTCTGATGGGAATATTGGCCTCTAGGGATGTGTTATATAAAATGGGTCTTGTGAGAGAGGACTCATGCTTGCATTGTGGGGACATCGAAACGGCCTTTCATGTGGTATATTTTTGTCCCTCTTTGGAGGGGGTGAGGTTATGGATGGTGAGAGTTATCAGATTTTGGGGGGGGGGGGCAATGGCCATTCCTACGGGCCTTAATGTTGGATGTAACTGGGGTGCCGGGTGATGTGGGTAGAGCCTTAATGTATGTTATGACGGATTATTTACATGTATCTTGGGGGATGAGGGAGGTTAGGGGAGAGTTGAGGATAAAAGCGTTAGCAGCGAGATTTTATAGAACTATGTGTAGGAATAGGCAAGTCTATGGTGGGAGGTGGGTAGTTAGCTTTTCGGAGGGTTACCGGAATCTCACTGTGGGGGGGCCTTCTTCTCATGAACCCAGGGGGCAGGCAAAGGGTTGGTCTCCTACCGGGGGATACATGAGGGTGGGTTGGTTTAGGCTTCTTTGTAGTGTGGATGGTGGGAGGGTTATGAATAGAGTGGAAGGGTGATGAATGAGGATTTGGAATCTATGGTTATGTTCACTGCATACAGGATAACCTTAAAAACCATGATGACTAAACCTTGGGATCTCGGGTTTAGAGCAGAATGATGTTAAGATAAGCACACAAGTTAACTTGATCGTTGTATAACTTATGTTTGTGAAGTGCTGTGACCCTGCACAGTTATTTTGTGGGAAAAATTTTCTGCTATGTTTTATATATGAAATCATGATCTTTGGTTTAGTCAATTTTATAATCACATATAATGACACCTTTTTCTATGTACCTAATCATGTTATGTAATGATATATGAATTATAATGGATAGTGAGGTATTAGGTTAGGAGTGGGCAATTTTATTGTGTGATGCCCTTAATGGGATTTCTATGAGATTGTAAACTGGTTTTGTTCAATGGAGTTTTTGGGGAAAAAACAAGGATGGAACATGTACGAACTTGTATGTCAATATTTTTAATTATGACTACTGTATGTGCATGAGGAATTTTTATTCCCACGATAACGCTCAGTATAATAACATTGATAATAGGGAAAAGGGGGGGGGGGTGGTAGTATGTGCCGGCACGAAGTAAGTGCGGCGAGTCTTTAGGCAATGAGAATTATAATTATATGCTAATTATTTGTTTATATATTATCTTTTAGACTGTTTATATAAAAAAAAAAAAAAAAAAAAAAAATCAGCAATGATGTACTAGTGTTTCAAATAGGGAGATAAGGTTTTTATGTCCTGTAACTAGACAGTTTTGATACCTTATGTTAGGATTTTGTTAGTTGTATGGGTTGTACTTGCGTATATAATGTTATGTCTTTTACTTGAGGGTGTTTCCTGCCCAGTGTTTATGTGGGGAGTTTCATTGTGAGATGTATCAATGTAATGTTTATTGTAGGCTTAGGTTTGCATAATGTTTAAATTAATGTTCTGTATAATTTTAATTTTTGGATGTTAAATAATATTTGTTGTGCACTTTGTGCAAGGGGTCTAATTGTACAGAGTTGTGGGGGATTTATGTGGACACAGACATAAAATTTTTGAGTTTTTGGTTCTTGCTAATTTTTTTTTTTTGTTCGGTGCTGGAGCTCTCTCGCTCTTTATTATGTTAAGAGTTTCCTGCTATTTGCGGGAAGTATTAAGGTTGTATTTCACTGAACGTCACCAGTAAAGAATATTTTAATCACAAATAGAGAGATTAAGGTAAACTATCAGTACATAAACATAGACATGAAGATGACAAACAACATGTGACATTTTAACATGTATTATAACCACAGTGACAAGTTGCATCATAACAAGTACTTTCGTATTTCTTGAAAATGTGAGAAACCATGAAAGAGCTTAGAATACCACGAATTTTTACAGTGGTTATGTAACATACACTGACATGACTACCTGTGTATATATTATTGTCATTGTAAATCTAAGACTGAGCGAGGCTGCATCGTATTTATGTGGCTGTGGGTAGTGCATTGATACATGTAGAAATCAAAATTACACGTACAGAGATCTTTCCATAATGTGTAACCATAAAATTTGGACTGAAATGACTCGTAAAACTTAACACTCTTCGCTGTCGTAAACAAAAATTGAAAGCCTGGAATAAATCTGAAAGTAATATTCACGGGCATTTTTGCATAAGTTCTCTCCCAGTGGAATACTTCCGCTTACTATGGTGTCAGCTACGATGTTAGTAAAGACACAATAACCTCACCTTCCTTAAATCATAAACACCTCTGACGAAGTGATAAGGACAGAGGAAGCAGCGTAAGCCTCTTCTTATAATGCTTCGCTAAAAAAAAAAAAGTTTCGCTCTTCTAAAGCAAAACGTCGTTATTATTAAGACTGAGACTGTTTTATGTGTGCTCGCTGCCTCTTCTGCCTGTCTCTGAAAAGGATCCAAGAGGTTTTGACAAAGCTTGCAAAATGATCCACGAGACTTGCAAGAGGAACCTGGAGGCTTGAAAAGGGATCCAAAAGGCATGAAAAAGGTTCCAGCAAGATTGTAAGAGGATCAGGAAGTTTGGAAGAGAATCCTGAGGCTTGGAAATGGATCTAGGAGGCTTGGATGAGGATCCATTAGGCTTGCAAGAGGATATCGGAGGCTTGCAAGAGGATCCAGGACACTTACGAGAAGATCCAGGAGGCTTGGAAGAGAATCCAGGAAGCTTGGAAGAGATTTAGTTATGCTTGACTCCAGGAGGCTTGGAGGAGGAGCCAGAAGGCTTGAAAGAGTATTCAGGAGGATTGAAAGAGGATCTAGGAGGTTTAGAAGAGGATCTAGGAGGCTTGGAAAAGGATCCATAAAGCTTGGAAGAGGATCCAAGACACAAGAAGATCCAGGAGGCTTGGATGAGGATCCATTAGGCTTGCAAGAGGATCCAGGAGACCTGGAAGAGGATCCAGGGAACTTGCAATAAGATCCAAGAGGCTTGAAAGAGGATCCAGGAGGTTTGGAAGATAATCAACGATACTTGTAAGAGACCCCAGAGGCTGGTAAGACATTAAGCGATGCATATTTTGCCATCACACCTTATGTGGCAAACTTCTCAACAAGTGTTAAACTAATGTTACGTGCGTATTAATTATTTGTCAATGGCTGCTAAACAACTAGTAAACCGATAATTATTTATTTAGGAGATTAGTAATGATGAGTGGACGTTTTAATGATAAGGAATTGTAGCGGTGTTTGTAACCTAGTTGTTGAAGACCTCAGATCCTTAGTTGATCTTATTGTGTACCTTATCATTACTATTATTATTATTATTATTATTATTATTATTATTATTATTATATAACCCCGCAGGAGAAAATTTGGGGGTTGGCTAAATTTTTTTTTTTTTTTTTTTTTGCTTCCTCCAACTTTTCGATTTTATTTCGCTCATAACTCGAGAACGCCTCATCCAGTCGGTTTCATATTTTCCACACTTGTATACGGTAACGATAGCCAAATTCTTGGAACAACTGACATGTACACGTGCCCTATGACTAAGGTTGGTGAACCCAGATTCCCCGAGGGGCCGGGATAACTTCCAAAATCCTCAGCAGTGGAGCTACAAGCAATCAAAAAATGTGAATGAATTACGACGACAGTGTAAAGTGAAATTCATCACTGAAGGAACAAGTCTGACCATTTTATGTGTAAAATAAATGAAATTATTCCCATTAAATGTTAAAGAAATTTCAGTTTACCTCTTCTGAACCACTTCAGTATTTAAAGACGTTGCGTCCCATAGCTCGGTTGGTAGCGCACTCAGCTCACACACTGAGGTCCGTGGCTCGATCCCTGGTACGAGTGGAAGCATTTTGGCGTGTTTTCTTAAAACACCTGCTGTCCCTGTTCACCTAGAAATAAATAGGTACCTGGGTGTTAGATAACTGGTGTGGGCCGCATCCTGTAAACAAAATTAAACCAATTTGCACGAATTTTTTTTTTTTTTTTATATTTTATTTAAAAGGACACAGTACAAGATATAAATAAATAAAAGAACACAATTATTAACCGTTTGAAAATACAATGACCTACCATCAACCCCATAGCATACCACAAGTGTTACATTCATATTGTATTAAAGAATATACCATCACCGAACAATGAAACGAACAGGATAACACCTGCTCAGAAAAAACATCAACAAATTCTAAACCTACAAATCATGCCTATTATACAGTACAGTAAAACCTCCTTGCACAAAGTACACAGATGATATGATGCAGCATACGAAGGATAAAATTATACATTACAATAATTAAACAAAGGCTAACCTAACCCTACAATAAAATTGCAAAGACATACCACATTAATGACCCTCGTTCAGTAGATAGACTTTAAACCTAACAAACTATCATGTCTTCAAGTACCATTCCTGGACACCAAGAAGGAATTTTTTTAAGGTCTGGTGGGTACGATATGTAATAAATTTACTTCCTGACAGGACTTCATGTGCCAGGGATGGTGCCAGAAATAAGATATTTTTTAACAAGTCAGTCAGCATGAGTTATGTGTTATTAAAATGCAATTCTGCGATCACACCAAGATGGTAGATGACAGGTGTTTGAGAGCCCTGGATGACAGGTGTTAGAGAGCCCTGGATGACAGGTGTTAGAGAGCCCTGGATGACAGGTGTTAGAGAGCCCTGGATGACAGGTGTTAGAGAGCCCTGGATGACAGGTGTTAGAGAGCCCTGGATGACAGGTGTTAGAGAGCCCTGGATGATAGGTGTTAGAGAGCGCTGGATGACAGGTGTTAGAGAGCCCTGGATGACAGGTGTTAGAGAGCCCTGGATGACAGGTGTTAGAGAGCCCTGGATGACAGGTGTTAGAGAGCCCTGGATGACAGGTGTTAGAGAGCCCTGGATGATAGGTGTTAGAGAGCCCTGGATGACAGGTGTTAGAGAGCCCTGGATGACAGGTGTTAGAGAGCCCTGGATGATAGGTGTTAGAGAGCGCTGGATGACAGGTGTTAGAGAGCCCTGGATGACAGGTGTTAGAGAGCCCTGGATGACAGGTGTTAGAGAGCCCTGGATGAAAGGTGTTAGAGAGCCCTGGATGATAGGTGTTAGAGAGCCCTGGATGACAGGTGTTAGAGAGCCCTGGATGACAGGTGTTAGAGAGCCCTGGATGACAGGTGTTAGAGAGTCCTGGATGACAGGTGTTAGAGAGCCCTGGATGACAGGTGTTAGAGAGCCCTTGAAGACAGGTGTTAGAGAGCCCTGGATGAAAGGTGTTAGAGAGCCCTGGATGACAGGTGTTAGAGAGCCCTGGATGACAGGTGTTAGAGAGCCCTGGATGATAGGTGTTAGAGAGCGCTGGATGACAGGTGTTAGAGAGCCCTGGATGACAGGTGTTAGAGAGCCCTGGATGACAGGTGTTAGAGAGCCCTGGATGACAGGTGTTAGAGAGCCCTGGATAACAGGTGTTAGAGAGCCCTGGATGACAGGTGTTAGAGAGCCCTGGATGACAGGTGTTAGAGAGCCCTGGATGACAAGTATTAGAGAGGCCTGGATGACAGGCGTTAGAGAGCCCTGGATGACAGGTGTTAGAGAGCCCTGGGTGAGAGGTGTTAGAGAGCCCTGGATGACAGGTGTTAGAGAGCCCTGGATGAGAGGTGTTAGAGAGCCCTGGATGACAGGTGTTAGAAAGCCCTGGATGACAGGTGTTAGAGAGCCCTGGATGATAGGTGTTAGAGAGCCCTGGATGATAGGTGTTAGAGAGCCCTGGATGATAGATGTTAGAGAGCCCTGGATGACAGGTGTTAGAGAGCCCTGGATGATAGGTGTTAGAGAGCCCTGGATGACAGGTGTTAGAGAGCCCTGGATGATAGGTGTTAGAGGGCCCTGGATGACAGGTGTTAGAGAGCCCTGGATGATAGGTGTTAGAGAGCTCTGGATGACAGGTGTTAGAGAGCCCTGGATGACAGGTGTTAGAGAGCCCTGGATGATAGGTGTTAGAGAGCCCTGGATGACAGGTGTTAGAGAGCCCTGGATGACAGGTGTTAGAGAGCCCTGGATGATAGGTGTTAGAGAGCGCTGGATGACAGGTGTTAGAGAGCCCTGGATGATAGGTGTTAGAGAGCCCTGGATGATAGGTGTTAGAGAGAAATGGATGAAAGGTGTTAGAGAGCCCTGGATGACAGGTGTTAGAGAGCCCTGGATGATAGGTGTTAGAGAGCCCTGGATGACAGGTGTTAGAGAGCCCTGGATGCTAGGTGTTAGAGAGCCCTGGATGATAGGTGTTAGAGAGCCTTGGATGACAGGTGTTAGAGAGCCCTGGATGACAGGTGTTAGAAAGCCCTGGATGATAGGTGTTAGAGAGCCCTGGATGACAGGTGTTAGAGAGCCCTGGATGATAGGTGTTAGAGAGCTCTGGATGACAGGTGTTAGAGAGCCCTGGATGACAGGTGTTAGAGAGCCCTGGATGACAGGTGTTAGAGAGCCCTGGATTATAGGTGTTAGAGAGCCCTGGATGACAGGTGTTAGAGAGCCTTGGATGACAGGTGTTAGAGAGCCCTGGATGACAGGTGTTAGAGAGCCCTGGATGATAGGTGTTAGAGAGCGCTGGATGACAGGTGTTAGAGAGCCCTGGATGATAGGTGTTAGAGAGCCCTGGATGATAGGTGTTAGAGAGCCCTGGATGACAGGTGTTAGAGAGCCCTGGATGACAGGTGTTAGAGAGCCCTGGATGACAGGTGTTAGAGAGCCCTGGATGATAGGTGTTAGAGAGCCCTGGATGACAGGTGTTAGAGAGCCCTGGATGACAGGTGTTAGAGAGCCCTGGATGAAAGGTGTTAGAGAGCCCTGGATGACAGGTGTTAGAGAGCCCTGGATGATAGGTGTTAGAGAGCCCTGGATGATAGGTGTTAGAGAGCCTTGGATGACAGGTGTTAGAGAGCCCTGGATGACAGGTGTTAGAAAGCCCTGGATGATAGGTGTTAGAGAGCCCTGGATGACAGGTGTTAGAGAGCCCTGGATGACAGGTGTTAGAGAGCCCTGGATGACAGGTGTTAGAGAGCCCTGGATGACAGGTGTTAGAAAGCCCTGGATGACAGGTGTTAGAGAGCCCTGGATGATAGGTGTTAGAGAGCCCTGGATGACAGGTGTTAGAGAGCCCTGGATGATAGGTGTTAGAGAGCCCTGGATGACAGGTATTAGAGAGCCCTGGATGATAGGTGTTAGAGAGCCCTGGATGACAGGTGTTAGAGAGCCCTAGATGACAGGTGTTCGAGAGCCCTGGATGACAGGTGTTAGAGAGCCCTGAATGACAGTTGTTAGAGAACCCTGGATGACAGGTGTTGGAGAACCCTGGATGACAGGTGTTGGAGAACCCTGGATGACAGGTGTTGGAGAACCCTGGATGACAGGTGTTGGAGAACCCTGGATGACAGGTGTTGGAGAACCCTGGATGACAGGTATTAGAGAGCCCTAGATGACAGGTGTTAGAGAGCCCTGGATGACATTTGTTAGAGAACCCTGGATGACAGGTGTTAGAGAGCCCTAGATGACAGGTGTTCGAGAGCCCTGGATGACAGGTGTTCGAGAGCCCTGGATGACAGGTGTTCGAGAGCCCTGGATGACAGGTGTTAGAGAGCCCTGGATGACAGGTGTTAGAGAGCCCTGGATGACAGGTGTTAGAGAGCCCTGGATGACATTTGTTAGAGAACCCTGGATGACAGGTGTTAGAGAGCCCTGGATGACAGGTGTTCGAGAGGCCTGGATGACAGGTGTTCGAGAGCCCTGGATGACAGGTGTTAGAGAGCCCTGGATGACAGGTGTTAGAGAGCCCTGGATGACATTTGTTAGAGAACCCTGGATGACAGGTGTTAGAGAGCCCTAGATGACAGGTGTTCGAGAGGCCTGGATGACAGGTGTTCGAGAGCCCTGGATGACAGGTGTTAGAGAGCCCTGTGTCCTGTGCCTTCAGTTTCTATTCTTATCTGTTGCTTAGCTTAAGGCCTCTTGTTGTTTATAGCAGTGAAGCCCCAACCAGAGATGACCAGCTTGACCTGGAAGACAAGGAAGCCCTCATAAATAATCCAGAGATCACAAGAGCTTCGCACAAGTGCCCAAAAATTCACAACTCGTAATATTACATGGAAATGTGATGTTAAGAATAATGAAGTACGTATAACTTTCAGATTTCCGCTAACCAAATTATGATAGATTCGTGTAACACTTGGCTAGTGCTGCATGGGATTACGTGATTAGTGATTATTATATATAACGATCTTGCACAGTAACGAAGATATTACACAAGCAGCTCAGAAAACATCACAAACACATAAATTTTATCAAATAAAAGCGGCCATAACCATTAATCAGAGGTCGGAGGAGGGATTGAGGTTGTTTGGACATTTAGAGAGAAGGGAGCAAAATGGATGACCAGAAGGACGTATAAATCTGGGGAAGTGGGAAGGAGGATTAAGAGTCTTACTAGAAAGGGATAGGGGAGAAGGTAAGGGAGGTTTAAAGTGCTAGGGGCTTGAACATCCAACAATTTTGTTTGAGCGTGTTAGAGGTAGAGGCAGGTGTTCATTTTATGATTTATCGAGTTGTTGGAGTGTGAGCTAGATAACATTTATAGATTCAGAAAAACTGGTTAAATGGAGGTGGAAATTATGAAGCCTGCACTCTGAAGGAGAGGCGGAGATGTTACATTGCAGAGGTTCTGGGCTGTTGTGTCAGCACGGTTTTGGCAAGACAGTTATTGGATAAAGATGAAAGTGTTTCTGTTTTGTTTTTTTTCGGGTCAGGTCAACCTGCCTCGGCGGGCGACAGCCGGTGTGTTCAAAAGAAAATGGTTCAGCGGATGAAAAGAAGCCTAAGATATCTCACGGGGAAGAAGAAAGGAATTTATCAGGACATTAAAAGTCTCACTTTACGGACTATTAAGTTCATATTAAATGAGGCTAAAAAATGGAGTAAAAGCTAAACGTGACTATGACATAAAAGTTTCAGGGGAATCCAAGACAACTTAGAAACAAATTATTTCAGGTATTTAAGACAAATTTTAATGAAAAGATGATGTTAGTTACAACGGAAAAGCCCAGATTTCTGTCGACCTTTCGACCCATTTCAACATTAAATTACGTTCTTTTGGCAATTATTTTGGAGCATTTCTAACACCTAAATATAACCAAATCTCGGTTATTCATCGAGAAAATTTGTGGCAAGAAACAGTCATTTCCAGTTTTTATTCACCCAAAATTCACTCATTTAACTTATTTCCTCTTCAGATTACTACTACAACTATATTCACAACTAAACGTTAAACCCACAAGGTTCTATTCAAATCAACCCATTCCTAATTCAGAACAGAGGATAAAACCAACATTCTGAGCCAGTTACCTACTAAACCATCCTTCCCTCTCTCCAATAATCAGGACCAGGAGTCCCTCCTGTGACCCAGTAATACTTCCTTATGAATCTTTAACAAACACAATTCTGTCTCTGCCTGCAACAGAAAATCTTAGTCTCATTGTTTTCAAAGGTCTTGCAAATTCCTCTTTTTTTAAAATTGTGTTCTATGTTTGGTTGCGTAAGTTTTCATGTGCCAAGATTACTAATTGTGCTGCTGCTGGTGTTGGTGCTGCTGCTGCTGCTGCTGGTGCTGGTGCTGCTGGTGCTGGTGCTGCTGCTGCTGCTGCTGGTGCTGGTGCTGCTGGTGCTGGTGCTGCTGCTGCTGCTGCTGCTGCTGCTGCTGGTGCTGCTGCTGCTGCTGCTGGTGCTGCTGCTGCTGCTGCTGCTGCTGCTGCTGCTGCTGCTGGTGCTGCTGCTGCTGCTGCTGCTGCTGCTGCTGGTGCTGCTGCTGCTGCTGCTGGTGCTGCTGCTGCTGCTGCTGCTGCTGCTGCTGCTGTTGCTGCTGGTGCTGCTGCTGCTGCTGCTTTATTGTTGTTATTTTTATAAAGATACGATTGCAATATAATGCGCTCCTTTATTGACAACGTTTCACCTAAGTGGACTTTTTCAAGTCAATGCCTGTGCGAAATGTGGTCAATATTGTGTCTTCATCCATCAAGTCGGCATTTTAAACTATTTCTCTCCACTGGTGGTGATGGTGATGGTGGTGCTAGTGCTGGTAATGCTTCTACTACTTATATTGCTGGTGCTGCTGGTGCTGCTGGTGCTGCTGGTGCTGCTGGTGCTGTTAACGATGGTACTGGAGCTGCTGCTGTTTTTGTTGGTGCTGACATTACTGCTTCTGGTGGATTCCTTCAAGGAAAGTTCCTGAACGCCGATAAGGGCTTCGTGATCCAAAGATTTGGATCTCTCCCCCACTTCCCCTTCCTTGGACATGATTGCCTCCTATGACCCCTGCGGATTTAGTGCTCCTCACCCATGCTGTTGGTGGTGGTGCTGCTGGCACTAGTGCTGTTGTTGTTGCTGCTTCTGTTGACATTACTACTGCTGTTTTAATGCAGTTGCTGTTGTTGATGCTACTGCTGTTGCTGTGGCTGCTCCTGTTGGCACTGTTGCTGTTGTTGATGCTGTTGGTTCTACCACTACTGTTGTTGCCGCTGCTCCTGTTGGTACTGCTGCTGCTGATGTTGGTGTTGCTGCTCCTGTTGGCACTATAATGTCTATATATATACAGGTACAAGTACAAGGTATACTAGCCTAGCAGACATATTTCTATGTAGGAAGCCGCTTGTTATGCAGAGCATTTCGGGTAAATTAGGTTAATTTTTTCCCAGGCTGCGACCCACACCAGTCGACTAACACCCAGGTACCTATTTTACTGAGAGATGAACAGGAACAGCAGGTATTTCAAGGAAACACGTCCCAATATTTCCACCCGTACCGGGATCAATCCCCGGACCTCAGTGTGTGAGCTGAGTGCGCTAGGAATCGAGCTACGGGACACTACTGTTGATGTTCGTAATGCTGCTGTTGATGGTGCTTTTACTGGTGCTACTCCTACTTCTGCTCTTGTCTCTGGTGTTGATGGTACTGTTGGTGGTGTTGCTACTGATTTGCTACCAATGCTTCTGTTGATTAAGCTGCTGGTTGTGCTACCGTAGTCGCCACTTCCACTGCTGTTCTCGACTCTGCTGCTGCCACTACTAGTCTGCTGTTGTGACTGTTGTTGTCACTGTTGGTGATGTTGGCATGTCTGTTCCTGTCGCTCTCCTTTTAAAACTGTCTTTTGTCTATACTGTTCCTGCTGCTTCTGTTGATGGCAGTGCAGGTGGTAGGGCAAAAACTAGGTCTTACACCTGACTCACACCGGACACTCTCGCCCTCTCTCTCTCTCTCTCTCTCTCTCTCTCTCTCTCTCTCTCTCTCTCTCTCTCTCTCTCTCTCTCTCTCTCTCTCTCTCTCCCCTCTTTCAATCCAGTATCTATCTGTCCATCAGTATATGGAGAACACGTAACATGGGGATGGAAATCTCTAGTCAGATTTCTATCCCAATATGGGTTATTCTGCATTAAGATCGCCTGTTTGCGATTGTGTGCGTGTGTGTACATATATATATATATATATATATACATATATATATATATATATATATATATATATATATATATATATATATATATATATATATATATATATATATATATATATATATATATATATATGTCGTGCCGAATAGGCAGAACTTGCGATCTTGGCTTAAATAGCAACGTTCATCTTGCCATATAGGACAAGTGAAAATTTGTGTATGCAATAATTTCGCCTAAATCATTCTGAACCTAACGAAAAAAAATATATTTCACTGAGTTTGTTTAGTATTAAATTATTGTAAACAAATCTAAAATATATTTAGTTAGGATAGGGTAAAATAAATTGTTCTTATTATAATAAGGTTAGGTAAGTTTTCTAAGATTCTTTTGGTGCAAAATTAAAAATTTTTACATTATCATTAGTCAAAAAAATATATCTTTAAGCGTATAAGAGAAAGTTTTAGAAAGGACTTAATTTTAAATGAGTTCTTGCTAATTGACCAGTTTTACATATTCGGCACGACATATATATATATATGCAAAACAACCACTCTGAAAGAATAGAGAAATTCCAAGCGCTTTCGTGACTACTCACATTATCAAGGAACTATGAAAGTAAAGCATCCAAGGATGATAATGTGAGTAGTCACGAAAGCGCTTGGAATTTCTCTATTCTTTCAGAGTGGTTGTTTTGCATATTCTGAAATCACCTGTTTACTGTGATCTTATTGCATATATATATATATATATATATATATATATATATATATATATATATATATATATATATATATATATATATATATATGCAATATCAATATATATGGTAAAGTGTATGGTAGAGTTATAATTGAAAGAATTAAGAGTAAGACGGAGAATAGGATAGCAGATGAACAAGGAGGCTTTAGGAAAGGTAGGGGGTGTGTGGACCAGGTGTTTACAGTGAAACATATAAGTGAACAGTATTTAGATAAGGCTAAAGAGGTCTTTGTGGCATTTATGGATTTGGAAAAGGCGTATGACAGGGTGGATAGGGGGGCAATGTGGCAGATGTTGCAAGTGTATGGTGTAGGAGGTAGGTTACTGAAAGCAGTGAAGAGTTTTTACGAGGATAGTGAGGCTCAAGTTAGAGTATGTAGGAAAGAGGGAAATTTTTTCCCAGTAAAAGTAGGCCTTAGACAAGGATGTGTGATGTCACCGTGGTTGTTTAATATATTTATAGATGGGGTTGTAAGAGAAGTAAATGCGAGGGTCTTGGCAAGAGGCGTGGAGTTAAAAGATAAAGAATCACACACAAAGTGGGAGTTGTCACAGCTGCTCTTTGCTGATGACACTGTGCTCTTGGGAGATTCTGAAGAGAAGTTGCAGAGATTGGTGGATGAATTTGGTAGGGTGTGCAAAAGAAGAAAATTAAAGGTGAATACAGGAAAGAGTAAGGTTATGAGGATAACAAAAAGATTAGGTGATGAAAGATTGAATATCAGATTGGAGAGAGAGAGTATGGAGGAGGTGAACGTATTCAGATATTTGGGAGTGGACGTGTCAGCGGATGGGTCTATGAAAGATGAGGTGAATCATAGAATTGATGAGGGAAAAAGAGTGAGTGGTGCACTTAGGAGTCTGTGGAGACAAAGAACTTTGTCCTTGGAGGCAAAGAGGGGAATGTATGAGAGTATAGTTTTACCAACGCTCTTATATGGGTGTGAAGCGTGGGTGATGAATGTTGCAGCGAGGAGAAGGCTGGAGGCAGTGGAGATGTCATGTCTGAGGGCAATGTGTGGTGTGAATATAATGCAGAGAATTCGTAGTTTGGAAGTTAGGAGGAGGTGCGGGATTACCAAAACTGTTGTCCAGAGGGCTGAGGAAGGGTTGTTGAGGTGGTTCGGACATGTAGAGAGAATGGAGCGAAACAGAATGACTTCAAGAGTGTATCAGTCTGTAGTGGAAGGAAGGCGGGGTAGGGGTCGGCCTAGGAAGGGTTGGAGGGAGGGGGTAAAGGAGGTTTTGTGTGCGAGGGGCTTGGACTTCCAGCAGGCATGCGTGAGCGTGTTTGATAGGAGTGAATGGAGACAAATGGTTTTTAATACTTGACGTGCTGTTGGAGTGTGAGCAAAGTAACATTTATGAAGGGATTCAGGGAAACCGGCAGGCCGGACTTGAGTCCTGGAGATGGGAAGTACAGTGCCTGCACTCTGAAGGAGGGGTGTTAATGTTGCAGTTTAAAAACTGTAGTGTAAAGCACCCTTCTGGTAAGACAGTGATGGAGTGAATGATGGTGAAAGTTTTTCTTTTTCGGGCCACCCTGCCTTGGTGGGAATCGGCCGGTGTGATAATAAAAAAAATATATGTATATATATATATGCATATATATGTATATATATATATGCATATATATGTATATATATATATATGCATATATATGTATATATATATATATGTCGTGCCGAATAGGCAGAACTTGTGATCTTGGCTTAAATAGCAACGCTCATCTTGCCATATAGGACAAGCGAAAATTTGTGTATGCAATAATTTCGCCCAAATCATTATGAACCTAACGAAAAAAATATATTTCACTGTGCTTGTTTAGTATTAAATTATTGTAAACAAATCTAAAATATATTTAGTTGGGTTAGGCTAAAATAAATTGTTTTTGTTATGATAAGGTTAGGTAAGTTTTCAAAGATTCTTTTGATGCAAAATTATAAATTTTTACATCAACATTAATGAAAAAAATATATCTTTAAACGTATAAGAGAAAGTTTTAGAAAGGACTTAATTTTAAATGAGTTCTTGCTATTTGACCAGTTTTGCCTATTCGGCACGACATATATATATATATATATATATATATATATATATAGTGTATAGTGCGTAGTTTGTGCATGGTATGCGCATAGCATGTGTAGTGTATAGCGGTGTGTCGTTGATAGTGGGGGCTGTGTACAGAGCATAGCGGTGTATAGTAACAGGTGCACAGAGCATTGCGGTGTATAGTGACTTGTCCTGGGAGGGAGTGAGTCCCCTACTCCTCATCACACATCTTCCACTCCTACCTTTCCCCCACCGCCCACCACAAGGACGGGAGACCCTTCTCCTTCCCCCACCACCACCATGAACTACATGCGGTACGTGCCATGCGCCATTTTCCCTTCAGCCGGGGCTTACCACACAGTTTGAGGTATGGCAGATGATGAAGCCAGCCAGCCACAAAGCCAGGGAAACAGTGCACCCAACAATGAAAGAAGAGGCACATGTCAGGTGTGTGGAGAGTTTCGAGCACGCAACAGGGATGGCCGTATTCGTGCACACAATGGGTGTGCGGGATCACATGTGACCCAGCAGAGAGCAACCCACAGCCTCCACAGGCAGATGACAATTCCAATGGCAACCTCCTCACTTGCGATAACCTTCTGTTGGCATTCAAATCCACTGCTAGCAGTACCCTATCCCATATCCCTAAAGCGGCTTGCCCATATGCAGCAGGGAAATTCACAGACCTTCTTAACAGGTGAATGGAGGTTCCACCAACTTAGAAGCCCGAGGCACCATCCAAGCATGGCGCAACCTACTCCTGTTCGGCAATGTCTGTCTTGCAGTTCCTGAGAGACGAGGCAAACTGCTAACCTGCGCACAGGTTAGCAAAAAAATCGAAGACGGTAACACAGTAGGAGCAATCCGAATAATTACAAGTGACGACACTGTAGCCCCCAAAGATGAGACCACGGCCCAAGCACTAAGAGACAAGCATCCAACCAGGGACACCATAGCCATCAACAACAACCCTGAGGAAGACCCCATCACTGAACAATTAATTTTGCCAGAATCGGAAGTCTATAAGGCGATTGTGTCATTTCCAGCAGGATCTGCAGGAGGTTACACTGGAATTCGACCTCAGCACCTCAAAGAGATGGTAAATCCAGTACTCGGTGCATCTGCATCAATTATACTCACCGAGTTAACAACTTTCGTCAACAACTGCCTGGCTGGGCGAATCCCAGAAGAAATTAAACCTTTCTTTTTTGGAGCCTCACTATGTGCGTTGAAGAAGAAGGATGGGGGAATCAGACCCATTGCGGTTGGAAACACTCTTCGCCGTCTCGTTGCCAAAGCAGCAGTAAGAAACATTCGCCTAGAAGCTGCCAGTTTACTCCAGCCACACCAACTGGGCTTTGGGGTCTCTCAAGGCAGTGAAGCTGCAGCTCATGCGGCAAGGGCCTACATCAGGGACCTACCAGAAGACAAGGTCGTAGTCAAACTTGATTTTAATATGGTGAAGAGAGATGCTGCTGTCTTGCCAGCTGTTTGGGATCGGTTCCCCAGTCTTTTTCCCTTCATTTCAGCCGGCTACAGCAAACCCTCAATTCTTTTGTTTGGAGAACATGAAATTCTCTCTTCAGAAGGTGTTCAGCAGGCTGACCCACTAGCTCTGCTTCTCTTCTTCTTGGCAGTAAGAGAACTAACTTCCAGCCTACACAGCGAGCTCAACATCTGGCACCTGGATGATGGCACTCTGGCAGGCACTAAAGAGTCCCTGGTAGGGGACCTACAACTGGTGAAAACACAGGGAGAAGACTCGGGACTCATCCTCAATCCCTCCAAGTGTGAAAACATCACAACGAACCAGGAAATAATCAATGCTGTGTGAAGAATCCTCTCAGAAGTCTCTACTACCACTCTGTCTAACAGAGCACCGCTGGGTCACCAGGCCATCGACACAGTCCTCAAGGACAAATTGAATGACCTGATGAGAATGGGGGAAAGAATAAGCAATCTTGATGCCCATGATGCTCTGTATCTCCTCACAAGGTGCCTTACAATTCCAAGACTCACTTCCTGAGGTGTGCACCCTCTTTTGACAACCCAACACTCGACGAATATGATGCACACCTGAGGTCAACCTTTAAGAAGGCACTGAACCTGTCACTAGAGGATCAGCAATGGGATCAGGCAACCCTCCCAGTGCGACTGGGAGGTATAGGGGTGTGCAAAGCAACGCATGTTGCTTTACCTGCTTTTCTGTCTTCGTGTTTGGCTTCCAGTGCATTAATCAAGAAGATTGTTCCCGAACGCTTGAGAGACGTGGTAGGAGCTCAAGACCCCAGGTTTACTGAAGCAGCGATTCGATGGGACACCCTTACAGATTCCTCCAGTAGACCAGCTCCTCCCAAAGAACACAAACAGTCCCACTGGGACAAACAGATCATGGAAAAAATCGCTAACACAATGCTCTCCAACGCCTCAGGAAAGGACAAAGCTCGTCTCCTGGCAGTGAAGGCACCACACTCAGGAGATTTCCTGTTAGCTGTTCCCAATTCCTCCTTGGGCACTCGACTAGACCCACAGGCCATTCAGATTGGTGTTGCTCTTCGCGTAGCCGCCCCCATCCTCACCGAACATAGGTGTATTTGCGGCAGAGCGACAGCTGATCAATTCGGACTTCATGGTCTCGTTTGTCACACAGCAGAAGGGAAGTATGCCAGGCATGAGGAGGTCAATGACATCATAAAGAGAAGCCTCGCCACAGCCCGTTGCCCAGCTCAACGGGAACCCCAAGTGCAGAGGTATGACGGAAGTCAAAAGCGTCCTGATGGAGCCACTATGCTACCTTGGAAGGATGGAAAGCAGATTGCCTGGGACTACACCTGTGCCGCCACATTGGCAGACACCTACTTGCCATACTCCGAAGTGGAAGGGGGTGGAGCTGCCAGCCACAGGGAGACCCAGAAGATCCGCAAATATGAAGACCTTCCCCCTTGCTATAACTTCATCCCAATAGGGTACGAGACCCTTGGAGCATGGGGCAAGTGTGCTCTAAAGTTCCTCAAAGAGCTGGGTGAAAAGCTCATCATAGAAACCAAGGACCACAGGGCGACAAGCTTCCTCTTTCAGAGACTGAATGTTGCGATCCAGAGAGGAAATGCCTGCAGCATTCTGGGCACGCGGACCACCGCCGGGGAGCTGGACGAAGTATTCGAGATGTAGCTCTGAGTTACCTATGTTATTTTACATTCTATTGTATCTTTGTGAATCTTTTGTCAATGTATTTTATCTTTAAATAAAATATATATTAATTAAATAAAGGGGGTGGTAGGAGAAAATTCTCAAACAGCTTCAGGGAGAACCTTGAGTTTTCCCTGAAGCAAGTTTATTCTTTTCTCTGAGGATGAGGGTCCCTAGTACAGTTCTAGAGGTGGTACCTCCCTCTAATATATATGTATATATATATATATATATATATATATATATATATATATATATATATATATATATATATATGTCGTGCAGAATAAGTAAAACTGGTCAATTAGCAAGAACTCATTTAAAATTAAGTCCTTTCTAAAATTTTCTCTTTTACGTTTAAAGATATATATTTTTCATTAATGTTAATGTAAAAATTTATAATTTTGCATCAAAAGAATCTTAGAAAACTTACCTAGCCTTATTGTAACAAGATCAATTTATTTTAGCCTAACCCAACTAAATATATTTTAGATTTGTTTACAATAATTTAATACTAAACAAAAACAGTGATATATATATATATATATATATATATATATATATATATATATATATATATATATATATATATATATATATATATATATATATATATAACAAGTCGGCCGTCTCCCACCGAGGCAGGGTGACCCAAAAAGAAAGAAAATCTCCTAAAAGAAAATACTTTTATCATCATTCAACACTTTCACCTGACTCACGCATAATCACTGTTTTTGCAGAGGTGCTCAGAATACAACAGTTTAGAAGCATATACATATAAAGATACACAACATATCCCACCAAACTGCCAATATCCCAAACCCCTCCTTTAAAGTGCAGGCATTGTACTTCCCATTTCCAGGACTCAAGTCCGGCTATATAAAATAACCGGTTTCCCTGAATCCCTTCACTAAATATTACCCTGCTCACACTCCAACAGATCGTCAGGTCCCAAGTATCATTCGTCTCCATTCACTCCTTTCTAACATGCTCACGCACTCTTGCTGGAAGTCCAAGCCCCTCGCCCACAAAATCTCCTTTACACCCTCCCTCCAACCTTTTCGAGGACGACCCCTACCCCGCCTTCCTTCCCCTACAAATTTATACGCTCTCCATGTCATTCTACTTTGATCCATTCTCTCTAAATGACCAAACCACCTCAACCACTAGTAATCCTGTGGCACTGCTGTTGAGATAACCAGCAGCAACCCTGAAAAATAACCACTGCAACTGCCACCCGTCCCTCAGAAGTGCCACCACCAGCCCCTCAGAAGTGCCACCACCAGCCCCTCAGAGATGCCACCACCAACCCCTCAGAGGTGCCACCACCAGCCCCTCAGAGGTGTCACTACCAGCCTCTCACAGGTGCCACCACCAGCCCGTCAGAGGTGCCACCACCAGCCCCTCAAAGGTGCCACCACCAGCCTCTCAGAGGTGCCACCACTAGCCCCTCAGAGGTGCCACCAACAGCCCCTCAGAGGTGCCACCACCACCCCATCAGAGGTGCCACCACCAGCGCCTTAGAGGTGCCACCACCAGCCCCTTAGAGGTGCCACCACCAGCCCCTCAAAGGTGCCACCACCAGCCTCTCAGAGGTGCCACCACTAGCCCCTCAGAGGTGCCACCAACAGCCCCTCAGAGGTGCCACCACCACCCCATCAGAGGTGCCACCACCAGCGCCTTAGAGGTGCCACCACCAGCCCCTTAGAGGTGCCACCACCAGCCCCTCAGAGGTGCCACCACCAGCCCGTCAGAGGTGCCACCACTAGCCCCTCAAAGGTGCCACCACCAGCCTCTCAGAGGTGCCACCACTAGCCCCTCAGAGGTGTCACCAACAGCCCCTCAGATGTGCCACCACCAGCCCATCAGAGGTGCCACCACCAGCACCTTAGAGGTGCCACCACCAGCCCCTCAGAGGTACCACCACCAGCCCCTCAGAGGTGCCACCACCAGCCCCTCAAAGGTGCCACCACCAGCCTCTCAGAGGTGCCACCACTAGCCCCTCAGAGGTGCCACCAACAGCCCCTCAGATGTGCCACCACCAGCCCATCAGAGGTGCCACCACCAGCACCTTAGAGGTGCCACCACCAGCCCCTCAGAGGTGCCACCACCAGCCCCTCAGAGGTGCCACCACCAGCCACTCAGAGGTGCCACCACCAGCCCCTCAGAGGTGCCACCACCAGCGCCTCAGAGGTGCCACCACCAGCCCCTCAGAGGTGCCACCAACATCCCCTCAGAGGTGCCACCACCAGCCCCTCAGAGGTGCCACCACCAGCCCCTCAGAGGTGCCACCACCAGCGCCTCAGAGGTGCCTCCACCAGCCCCTCAGAGGTGCCACCACCAGCGCCTCAGAGGTGCCACCACCAGCCCCTCAGAGGTGCCACCAACATCCCCTCAGAGGTGCCACCACCAGCCCCTCAGACGTGCCACCACCAGCCCCTCAGAGGTGCCACCACCAGCCACTCAGAGGTGCCACCACCAGCCCCTCAAAGGTGCCACCACCAGCCTCTCAGAGGTGCCACCACTAGCCCCTCAGAGGTGCCACCAACAGCCCCTCAGATGTGCCACCACCAGCCCATCAGAGGTGCCACCACCAGCACCTTAGAGGTGCCACCACCAGCCCCTCAGAGGTGCCACCACCAGCCACTCAGAGGTGCCACCACCAGCCCCTCAGAGGTGCCACCACCAGCGCCTCAGAGGTGCCACCACCAGCCCCTCAGAGGTGCCACCAACATCCCCTCAGAGGTGCCACCACCAGCGCCTCAGAGGTGCCACCAAGGGGTTCTTAAATGGAGATATCGAGGGTTGAAGGTAGACACACTTGTTGGATGGTAACATATATTGTCAGACTGAGATGATGAGGAATGGAGCCCAGCCTTGCCGTGTTCTTGTCTGGATGGTCTGCCGCCGAGTGAGACCGGGGCAGAGGCACGAGCCTACACATGAGCATCCCGTGACATCACACAAAGTCACAGGCCTACAAGGGATCTCCTATCTAAAGCATATGGATGATACTAATATGCTATGCTATATAACACAGGGATCAGCAACTATGCTGACAGCTCGGTCATGTTACGTATGTCGTCTCGACATACACTACTATCTATAGGCTGAACAGGCAGGCGGTTCTGGGCTGATTCTATACAATAACAAATTCATATATAACTTAGAACTAATAGATAGTATCACATGATTTTGACGTAATGGGTGTTAACGTAATGAGTTTTAACGTAATGCGTTACAAACTATAAGAACAACTCATTATACAATATGGATGGAATTGATCGATCGATCTGTATTCATGCACTCTACGGATTCTGAGGAAGAATAAATATATATATATATATATATATATACAAGGTGAAATTAATAGCAAAGGCATCTGGTGCGCACTCAGATCATTACTGTCAAATTCTCAGAATACGGAGGGAACGTGAACACGAAAATTTCTGACAACTAATCAGCTAATGACAAAACACACAGTTGATAATTTCATTCATCTCGGACATCTAATTATGCAGGCTGTTTACACTTAAACCCAATTCTGCGAGGGTAAGGTTTACATATGCAGAATGGTTATCATCTCTGGGAGGATCGAATTCCTCTGCAATGTCTAACAAATGCCTTGACTGAGGACAGTCTGAACGAGTATCTACAAAAGATACAGCTACAATCACTAGTGACTGTGGAATTACTAATTCTTCTGCTAGGAGTACTCAACTCGACTATTCGATACAGTAATTCTTGGCTCATTACAAAGTCACTAATGGGTGCTGGTGGCTTCACAGTAAGAATAAGATCTTCCTGGAGCAGGAATCGAATCACACCAGAACACAAGGGATCGGTTCTTTCTTACTGGAGGAATGAACAAACTCGGTGGAGTGGATGACTCCCCTCGGTTGAAAAAAATTAACGCTTTAACACGCAATATGAGCAAGGGAGAAAGAATCTACTATCTCAAACTGCAAGCACAGGAGAAAATAAATGAACACGGTCAACAATGCTGATATTCAATCTGAGTCGCACACAGTGACACGAGGTATCAGCTATAAAGAAACTACACTTACAAACGTTAGCAACACGTGAAAGTTACTCGAGAAATAACTTCTTACAATGCACTGATTACTGTCAACTAGGATGGGATCACCATCTGGAACATTAGGAACAACAACAGACACTCTAGTGAGAACACTAGCTGTAACAGAGACGTCTTTCTGCAGACAGCATGTCACATCAACAAGAGATGGCATTACTAGTTTCAAGTAATCGTTTTCTGACAAGGCATCCCCTGTAGAGAAACTACTACTCGAACTAGCAGTCATTGCAGGGATAGGCTGTGCACTCAAGGCAGTCTGAGTGTCCTCGGACACTTGAGGCAACGGAACACTATCCTGCAAGCCTGAAGGTGTAGGTGGAACACAGATGGGAGTGACAGAATTACTAGTGCCTGACCGCTCGGCTACGTTAATAAGTAATTCACGGATCTATAGGAACTTAATCTGAACTTCACATTTCGCAGCACTTTAACAAATCTCAGATACAAGCTGTGAGAACAAACACATTGCTCAGGGGCTAGGTATTGTCTTTCAGTCAGTAAGGGAATATTGGTACTGTGGACTGATTCATATTGACTTTGACTGGAATGATACACTAAGTGAACGTTCAAAAGTGACTGGGACATCTTCTCAGTGAAAATACTGAAGGGCATAAGTCAAAAAAAAAAAAAATAAAGAGAATGACACAGTAAGCTTAAATGGAAGAAAATGCTTAACTATTCTGCATAAGTAATTAAAAATTGACAGGTCACACAGTAAGCAAAGAACTCACACAAGAAAAATATGCAACTTAATGAACAACACTGAAAATGAAGAGAACTTGTACTTTACTCAAATCTAATTTGCTCAACTTTTACTTTAAATTGAATAAATGGCACAGTGAGTTGTCTTTACTTTCAATGCAACAGGGAAATACACAATAAAATGATAAAATGGACTCAATAAACTTGTGCAAAAAAAAAATAAAACAGAGGCACAATTCACTGAAATAAAATAAAGTGACACAGACAGAATAAAATATTATGCACAGAACAGAGCATATGAAATTGCACTGAAATAAACTGTAGCAATATTGCAAATAATTGCTAATAAAAAAAAACACTGCATACAATCTCTGCAAGAAAAACTTTAATGGCAACACAATATTTGCACAAGAATTATTGCGAAATGAATCAATGTGCAATAATAAAAATTATTACACACACAAGAAAAGAAATATATCAAGGAATGAACACTTTAACTCTTAACTGCAGCTTAAACAACACTTAACAAGCAAAAGAACAATTTACTTTAAAAGATGAACTTAAAAATTGCACTAAGAGTGAATTTGTTCAATAAAACATAAAAAATAATAGGTGCTAAAACACATAACAAAAAAAGTTTGAACACTTACAGTGCTGCAGAACACAACTCATCAACATAAACACAATACTAGAATTTTCTTGCAATGAAATTTGATGTGTGAAAAAATTTTGTAAAAAAATGATTTCTTGCTTGCACAAAAATAATGGCACTATTGTCTGTGGAAATAAGACAAATTAGACACTGGCTACATGAAAGAATATGAACACAAGAATGTTCAACACACAGGGAACAAAACAAAAATACACAAAAGCTGGGAAGAAAAAAAATATAACAGACAACACTGAGTTGTGATGCAGAATATGAGGTGAAAAATTTACTGAAATACTTCACTGGAATACTGAGAACACTAGATGATTCTGAAGTGTAAACACAAGTTCTATACTGCTCATATGTTGCACACACAACAAAGGAAAAACACTAAGTACTTACTTCAAGTACGTATATAAAAAGACACACAACACAACAGACGTAAGATAATGCACGAAAATTAACACTGAATTAAGGAGATTAAAAGAAATTAATGCAATCAGTACATGATAAACACTGAGTCTGATCGAGTCACTGAATGTCACTAAGAAAAAAAATCACTAGAAACACAAAAGAAATGTCTCAACACTCGCAAATGTCTCTAAAAAAAAATATTATCGCTGTAACAACTTGGTGAAAAATGAGGCTGATGATAGTGGAGAGTAGAGGAATGTTTATGTTGTCTTGCTGCTGTCCTCTGCACAGGTGATCGTAGAATTGCGCTTACATCGAAGAATGACACACACAGGAGGCTTTATAAAGGTGGCACAAACACACTCTAGCTCTTGACCCCCTATGTGGTCCTTAAAATATGGTGCTGCAACCCTTAGTAGTTCACCAAAACACTGAAGAAGTAGGTGAGTGGGTAATGGCTGAGTGAGGCGTCTGAGGCCGCGTGGTGAGTATAGTTGGGTTTGTGGGTTAACAGGGCTAAGACCGGCAATGGTGAGACACACATGGTCGTGAGTGGTTGGGCCTATGGGTTGAACGGCGTAAGCCTCACTGAGAACAACCACACTGCCGCGAAAATATTTCTAAGCCGACCGGCTTAAAAACAAACCCACGAAATACTACAACACCACAAGGATGAAAAAGAGCACTCAGAATGCTTGGAGCTTGAAACACAAGCGATGAAGACTACTCACATGGCTTACTTGAGTACTGGGGTAAGACACCTGGGTTAGTTGCTAGCCGGCTTATCTTAACCCTTCACACAGAATAGCTTGATAACTTCACACGATGAGCACAGCAGGGGTGGAAAGCTGGCTTGGCAGGCAAAAGAACTGGATGGGGTAGACTAGGCTCGACTGGGCTTCCTCACCACAGACTGGAAGCTGGCTTATTTTGCAAACTCGGGTCAACCCCTCGGGAGTGATGCAAATAAGCAGATACACTAATACAAAGAGACTGACAAGTGAATAATGTAGAAGCTGGTAGGAGCTTGGGTGGGAGAACTGGCTTGAGGTAGCAGGCTGGCGTTAACCTCGGTAGGCCTACTCACAAGATGGCCGGCTTGGTCGAAATTTATCTCCAGAAATCGCTGTAATCGTCAGAATTACAGGCCCTCCGATGCCACCATTTTTCGTAAGGGGTTCTTAAATGGAGATATCGAGGGTTGAAGGTAGACACACTTGTTGGATGGTAACATATATTGTCAGACTGAGATGATGAGGAATGGAGCCCAGCCTTGCCGTGTTCTTGTCTGGATGGTCTGCCGCCGAGTGAGACCGGGGCAGAGGCATGAGCCTACACATGAGCATCCTGTGACGTCACACAAAGTCACAGGACTACAAGGGATCTCCTATCTAAAGCACATGGATGATACTAATATGCTATGCTATATAACACAGGGATCAGCAACTATGCTGACACTGCCACCACCAGCCCCTCACCTGGAGTTTACCTGAAGAAAGTTCCGGGAGTCAACGCCCCCGCGGCCCGGTCTGTAACCAGGCCTAATGGTGGACTAGGGGCCTGATCAACCACGCTGTTACTGCTGGCCGCACGCAAACCAACGAACGAACCACAGCCCGGCTGGTCAGGTACCGACTTTAGGTGCCTGTCCAAGGCCTGCTGGAAGACAGCTAGGGATCTATTGGTAATCCCCCTTATGTATGCTGGGAGGCAGTTGAACAGTCTTGGGCCCCTGACGCTTATTGTGTTGTCTCTTAAAGTGCTAGTGGCACCCCTGTTTTTCAGTGGGGGGATGTTGCATCGTCTGCCGTGTCTTTTACTTTCATGGGGAGTGATTTTCATGTGCAAGTTTGGTACTAATCCATATAGGATTTTCCTGGTGTATATAATCATGTATCTCTCCCTCCTGCGTTCTAGGAAGTACATGGGCTTGGCATCCCTAGTTTTGAAGGTTCTCATTATCCATCCTTTTATTTTTCTAGCATATGCGATTGATACAATGTTATGGTCCTTGAAGGTGAGATCTTCTGACATGATCACTCCCAAGTCTTTGACATTAGTTTTTTCGCTCTACTGTGTGTTTGGAATTTGTTTTTATACTCCGATGAAATTTTAATTTCCTCACGTTTACCATATCGGAGAAATTGAAATTTCTCATCGTTAAACTTCATATTGTTTTCTGCAGCCCATTTAAAGATTTGGTTGATTTTCGCCTGGAGTCTTGCAGTGTCTTCATTGGAGGACACTGGCATGCAGATTCGGGTGTCATCTGCAAAGGAAGACACGGCACTGTGGCTTACATCCCTGTCTATGTCCGATATGAGGATAAGGAACAAGATGGGAGAGAGTTCTGTGCCTTGCGGAACAGAACTTTTCACCGTAGCCGCCTCAGACTTTATTCTGTTGACTACTACTCTTTGTGTTTTTTTTTTTTGTCAGGAAATTATAGATCCATCTGCTAACTTTTCCTGTTATTCCTTTGTCACGTATTTTGTGCGCTATTACACCATGGTCACACTTGTCGAAGGCTTTTGCAAAGTCTGTGTATATTACATCTGCATTCTGTTTGTCTTCTAGTGCATCCAGGACCTTATCATAGTCATCCAGTAGTTGGGAGAGACAGGAGCGACCTGCTCTAAACCCATGCTGCCCTGGGTTATGTAAATGATGGGTGTCTAGATGGGTGGCGATCTTGCTTCTTAGGACCTTTTAATGATTTTTATAATATGGAACATTAGTGCAGTCGGTCTGTAGTTCTTTGCTATTGCTTTACTGTCCCCTTTGTCACCGCCACCAGCCCTCAGAGGTGTACACAGCCTCAGAGGTGTCACCACCAGCCCCCTCAGAGTGTCACCACCAGCCCTCCAGAGGTGTCTGCAACCCCTCCAGGTGCCACCACCAGCCCTCAAGGAGTGTCACCACCAGCCCTCAGAGTTACCACCAGCCCCTCCCAGAGTGCCACCACCAGCCTTCAGAGTGTCACCACCCAGCCCCTCAGAGGTGCCACCACCCAGCCCTCAGGTGTCACCCATCAGCCCCTCAGAATTGCCTCCACAGCCCTCAGAGGTGTCACCACCAGCCTCAGAGGAGTCACCACCAGCCTCAGAGGTGTCACCACCCAGCCCCTCCAGAGGTGTCTGCAGCCCACTCAGAGGGTGCCTACCAGCCCTCAGAGGGTGTGCCTGGCCCCTCAGGGTGTCACCACCAGCCCCTCAGAGGTGCCACCACCAGCCCTCAGAGAGTGTCACCACCAGCCCCTCAGGGTGCCACCACCAGCCCTCAGAGTGTCACCACCAGCCCTCAGGGTGCCACCACCAGCCCCTCAGGGTGCCACCCGGCCACACCCACCCCTTCAGAGGTGTCACCACCGCTCCCCTCAGGAGTGCCACCACCAGCCCTCCAGAGGTGTCACCATCAGCCCCTCCAGAGGTGCCTCACCAGCCTCAGAGGTGTCACCACCAGCCTCAGAGGTGTCACCACCCAGCCCCTCAGTGTCACCACCAGCCCTCAGAGGTGTCACCTGGCCCCTCAGAATTGCCACCACCAGCCCTCAGAGTGTCACCACCAGCCCCTCAGAGGTGTCACCACCAGCCCCTCAGAGGTGCCACCACCAGCCCTCCAGGGTGTCACCACCAGCCCTCAGGTTGCCACACACACCAGCCCTCAGGGGTGTCACCACCAGCCCTCAGAGGTGTCACCACCAGCCCCTCTCAGAGGTGCCACCAGCCCTCAGAGGTGTCTACCAGCCCCTCAGAGGTGCCAGCACAATCACATAACAGCTCTTCATAGGATGTACATATATATATATATATATATATATATATATATATATATATATATATATATATATATATATATATATATATATATATATATATATATATATATATATACATATATATATATATATATATATATATATATATATATATATATATATATATATATATATATATGATATTCTATGTGAACATCTATTAATAAAGCAGGAATACATTTTACAGAAAAACACAAAACATAGATACAATGGTACAATGTATTAAAAGATGTGGGCTCCTCCAGCTCCTCCGAACCAGAGGCGAGCCAAGTATGCAGCAAGCATTTCCTCTGGATGGCCACGCTGAAACCTTGGAACATGAAAGTAGCTGCCATTGGGTCCATGGTGGTGTCGATGAATCTGGAACCCAGTTCTTTTGAAACGTGTGACATTTTTCCCCATGATCCCAAGGTCTCTGGTCCACTGGGACAATTGATGCTGTTGGCTTATGTGCCTGTACTTGCTGATCTTGTACTCCTCCTGTGGTCAGCAGCTCACTCCCTGTCGCCCAACACTGTGATGGATGAGTGACAGCCAGTGTGAACACACCAGGTATGATCCCATGTAAAAGCTTGCATTCTTCCAGGATAGATGGTGATCCCATCAGGAGTGGTTTTGCTGGGTTGTGCGTGTTGGCTGCTGATGATCAGGGCTCCCTCTCGGCTGGGCATCAATTGTAGCAAGGGTTCTCTTTATGATGTCATTGACCTCATTGTATCTTGCATGCCAGCCCTTAGTTTTGGAACAGTTAGAGACCATGTAGGCCATCATTGGTCTGCACGCTTTGCCGCAAATACACGTATATTCTCTGTGTGGTGGGGCAGCAAGGCGCAAATTTTCTATTACGGAGGTCTTAGGGTCAGTTGCGTTCCCATTGCCGATATAGGAACTGTTTGAAGGGATCCCAGAGTGATGTGCTCCACAGCCTGGAGATGGGCAGTCTCCTATCTGATATTTGCAGCCCTATGAGCATGTTGTTGCTTAGAAAGCACCTTTTTCAGCGATCAGGCCATCCCAGCTTGATTGTTTGTGAGCCAGTGCTGCACTGGGGTTTGGTGCTGGAGCAGCAAGAGTCTCCCATTCAGTGATGGCACTGACATAGCTGGGGTCCTGTATTCCTGCTGAGTCACTAGAGTTGCTCAGGAAGAATTTGTCTTATCAACTCGTTTGATGCCATGGAAGAGAATAGGAAGCTGGTAGAGCAATCTGCGTGGAGGATGGTGCTCCCAGCCCACCCAACAGCGGAGAGTGAGGCTTGCAACCACTGTGCATCTTCAGGGAAATATTCATGCTCTCTGCTTGGTCTTGGGAAAGTCATATTCCTTGAGTTTGGACTGCTGAAGTTTGGGGGCATACTCAGACGGTAGGTAAGTTTTTGGGATTGACAGGCACCTGGTGAGTAGGTAGAAGGCATCATGTGTGTCAATGTCTTTCATCCTGCTTTCCATCGTCCGGAGGTCTGATACTTTTTTTCTAGGATCAGATCGATGTCATTGGACAGAGGAGCACCAGGGAGAGTGCTGTGGCTGGATCAATGGCTCGTGCTTCTAATTAAAACAGCTCTAATATTCTGGATCATCTGTTGATTGG